>NC_091995.1:83727132-83944632 GCF_044704955.1 Pristiophorus japonicus
CGCCCCCTCCGGTAGACCTGATGGCAGCAGAGTGGAAGCCACTCTGAGGAAATTCCGTGCCATTGCCCCATTCCTTCTTCACCCACGATCTGCAGCGTGTCCCAACCGGGACAGGTCTGGCGTGGGTTGGACGTGGGGTAAAGCTGTCCAAGCTACACTGTCCAAGCAATCTTTAACCCCAACCCTAGCTTGCTCGACACTGTCCAAGAAAGGGTAGATGCTAAGAGGCTGTTTCCCCCCCCCCGGGCTGGGGAGTTTGGAACCAGGGAGCACAGTCTCAGGAAAAGGGGTCGGCCATTTAAGGCTGAGATGAGGAAGAATTTCTTCACTCAGAACACTGTGAATCTTTTGCGTTCTCTACCTCGAAGGTCTGTCGATGCTCAGTTGTTGATTTTTGCACTCGAAGGCCCAGAGATTGGCCTCCTTTGTGCCTCCCGTTATCGCCTCGGTGGGAGAGGCGGGGGAGGGGGAGGGCAATAACGGCACGCTAATGACGTGCCGGCCGGGCGCGGCAAAAGAAACGGCTCCCGCTAAATTCCCCGTGAGGTTTGCGGCGGCAGTAACCCCGAGCGCCACGATCGGCTGCGCCCGGAGGTGGCGACATCATCGCCCCGCGCATCATTCCGTCAGTGCCCCGGGCCCGGACTGCGGGCGTCGTGCGGGAGGCCGGGCGATTCGGCGGGGGGGGGGGGGGGGGCGCGAGTTAAAGGGGATGCAGGCACGGTAAGTTACAAAATTGTGAGAAAGCACGCTGCCAATTTCTCAGAACTTTCCTTGGCCGCGATCGGTCGGCCCGGCATCTCGGCCAGAGTTCTTGGGGCTCGTTGATGAGGTAACTTGTTGCCATGCAGAGTCTTCAGCCATGGTCCTTCCCGTTAAGGGAGGGGGAGGAGCCTCCGATCCCAGCAGCGCTGCACGGGACAATGTGCCGCGGTACACCGCTACCGCCCCTCCTGCCTGGTTTAGCGCCCAGGCGGAACCAGTGCCGCTAGATCTAGCGCTCCGCTTCCAGTCTGGAGCGCTAACTCCCAATTTAGCAGAAACTGAGAATCAATTAGCACCTGGCTTTCAAAAGTTAGCGCCCCAAACAGGGTGTTCCCGAATTTCTCCCCCTAAGGGCATCAAGGGTTATGGGGATCAGGCGGGATCGAAGGTCAGCCGTGATCTTATTGAATGGCGGAGCAGGCTTGAAGGGCCGAATGGCCTACTCCTGCTCCTAATTCTTATGTACCAGCACATGCATATGCTCTACTAGGAGATGCATCATCAACATCATATTCATCAGAACAGCATGGCGACACACCGCTCACTGCAAGGTACAGCGCGAGCCACTCCGGAAGGGCAATGGCTGCGAAGAGGGTGACTAGATTGGATGTCACCATAACCCAGGTCGGTGATTGGAGCGTGGGCAGGTACAGCAGGAGCGGCGAGGTCGGGGCGAAGGAGCGGCGAGTGATCGTGGAGTGACGTGATCGGGGGCCCAGAAGAGGCGTGAGTTCGGGGCCCAGGGGGCAGCAAGGGCCAGTGCACACTGCGCTATGTGTGCGCACTAGGTCCGTGCAGCTGAGCTTGGTCTCCAGTCATCTTGGCTAACCCTTGCCACTGGACCAAGACCTGGCTCTATCAAGCCCGTGTGGTGGCTGATGTGCAACGGCCACCACACGTTAAAAAAATCCACGCACAGGCATCTTCCACCCTTCAAGATGTAGTTTGGATCTGGAATATTAGGTCCTTCATTGAAACACCTGTGAACTCATCCTTTTTGGCGTGGAAGCAAGTCATCCTCGATACAAGGGACCGCCTAAGAAGATGTATATGTATGTATATCTACATCTATCTATATATATGAAGCCTACGCAACATGTTGCTAATTCTCTCACAGTTTATGTTGTCAGTGTTTCTGTGAGATTATTGCCTATTTATGGATTTCATGACATCTGCTGTTGACATAATGCCATAAAATGAATGACTAATGTCTGACACAATCGAAATGTGATGATTAGCTGGAAAACAATTTTCCATGGTTTGTCAAAACCACATTAAAGCAAGCAGCCATTTTAGTCGACAACTTTTCCTTCTGATTCCCCTCGGCCCTCCCGAGAGGGCTGACTCCCACTGGGAACAGTCGAATTCATGCCTCCGTCCTTTATTGTCATTTGTTGCAAGGGGTTTGGAGTATAAGAGTAAGGAACATAAGAACATAAGAACATAAGAATTAGGAACAGGAGTAGGCCATCTAGCCCCTCGAGCCTGCTCCGCCATTCAATAAGGTCATGGCTGATCTGGCCGTGGACTCAGCTTCACTTACCCGCCCTCTCCCCGTAACCCTTAATTCCCTTATTGGTTAAAAATCTATCTATCTGTGACTTGAATACATTCAATGAGCTAGCCTCAACTGCTTCCTTGGGCAGAGAATTCCACAGATTCACAACCCTCTGGGAGAAGAAATTCCTTCTCAACTGGTTTTAAATTGGCTCCCCCGTATTTTGAGGCTGTGCCCCCTAGTTCTAGTCTCCCCGACCAGTGGAAACAACCTCTCTGCCTCTATCTTATCTATCCCTTTCATTATTTTAAATGTTTAAAGGAGGTCTTGTTGCAATTGCACAGGGCCTTTGGTGAGACCACACCTGGAGTACTGTGCACAGTTTTGGTCTCCTTATCTGAGGAAGGACGTACTTGCCTTGGAGGCAGTGCAACGCAGGTTCACGAGATTGATTCCTGGGGTGAGAGGGCTGTCTTACGGTGAGAGATTGTGTAGAATGGGCCGATACTCTCTGGTGTTTAGAAGAATGAGAGGTGATCTCAGTGAAACATACAAAATTCTGAGGGGGATTGACAGGGTAGATGCAGGGAGGATGTTTCCCCCTGGCTGTGGTGTCTAGAACCAGGGGGCGCAGTCTCAGGATAAGGAGTCGGCCGTTAAAGACAGAGATGAGGAGGAATTTCTTCACTCAGAGGGTTGTGAATCTTTGGAGTTCTCTGCCCCAGAGGGCTGTGGATGCTGAGTCTCTGAATATATTCAAGGCTGAGATCGATAAATTTTTAGATTCTAGGGAAATCAAGAGATGTGGAGATCGGGCAGGAAAGTGGAGTTGAGGTCGATGATCAGCCATGATCTTATTGAATGGAGGAGCAGGCTCGAGGGGCCATAGGGCCTACTCCTGCTCCTATTTCTTATGTTCTTATGTTCTACTTCTATCTTTTCAGATACACTAGTGCAGAAGCACCAGGTTCTCAGAAGGCCATGAACAAGTTATATCACTATCTGAACTGATTAATGTAGTGTATTATCACATGGTTTGACATGAGCATGCTCAGTGCATGAGCATCGAGGGACTGTAAGGCCTACTCCTGCTCCTATTTCTTATGCTCTTATGTTCCTCTGCGGCGTCTCACCCAAGTGGCCATCCCCAACTGAAGGACGGCACCTCTGACAATGCAAGATGCCCTCAGTCCTGCCGACCATGTCACAGTCGATCAGAAACTCAAAGCCACAACCTTCTGGCCCAGAGGTGAGGATGCTGAGCCCACGGAGCTAAGCTGGCACTTACCCTCACAAGCAGCTGCTATGTATGGTTTCCAAAAGTCAAAATGGTTCCTCCATCGCTTCCTGTGGAAGCCTATTTCTTGCAAGTGCATAATAAGGTTCTGTTATATATGTGGACTTGTATTTACTCTGTACAGCCACCAGAGGGCTCATCCCCTGGAGTCCCAAGGGATCCCATAATCCCTTGGGAGCACAGGTATTTAAGGAGGCTTCACAGGTTGGAGAAGGCACCCTGGACACCTGCACTAAAAGACTACGGTCACACTTTACTTTGAGCTCACAGTGTTCAGTCTGACTCTTTCTCCATA
Source organism: Pristiophorus japonicus (assembly GCF_044704955.1). NCBI lineage: Eukaryota > Metazoa > Chordata > Chondrichthyes > Pristiophoridae > Pristiophorus > Pristiophorus japonicus. Next base: position 83,730,988 of record NC_091995.1, read on the forward strand.
CACTGCAGGTTCATTATCTTCTTTTATGTCAAATGTAGATAGCTGAGTAATCCCAATCCCCACCCTCCTATGGTAGGTCGCCATTTGTACATCATGGCCGAGAAACTGGCCTCCTTTGAGCCTTTTGTTATTGCCTCCGAGGCGCGATAACGGGCCGCTGAATATGTACAGGCCGGGCACGGTGAACTAATTGACTCCCGCTAAATCGCAAGCGCATTCACGGCCACATTAGTTAGGGTGTTAGAGGGTGTATTTAGATCTGCATTACAACACTGAAAACACGTCAAAATAATTAATTGCATGTGAAATGCTTCTGAGATAGGTTAGGCAGCGATATTAATGCGAGTTTTTTTTCTTTCCTTTAAGAGCAAAATCAATTTTCCTTGCAATATATTGGATATGGCGCATATGTGGAAATTTATAGGGAGCGCGTATACAAAGAAATGGGCAGTGCAGGACAAAGCACACCTTCAGGGAACATTGACTCTAACCCCGACTCTAACCCTAACCACTAACTCCTAACCATTAACCCTAACCCTAACCGTAACTACTAACCCCAAATCGTGCAGCGTCATTAACGCGGAGCAGGCCCCGTTAAAAGCCACTCCGTTTTGCAAATGATTCCAGGATTTTTTTTCCCCCTCCATGGCTCTCTCTGGATGTCCATTCCAAGTATTGACCACTCCTTGTATCAGGAAGAACTTCCTGATCACAATCCGAAACTTGCCTTTTACTAGTTTGGAGCAGTGGTGAGATCAGCCAACTTCACCGGACGTCCCAAAGCGCTTTACAGCCAATGAAGCACTTTTGGAGTGTAGTCACTGTTATAATGTAGGAAACATGGCAGCTAAATTGCGCACAGCAAGCTCCCACAAACAGCAATGTGATAATGACCAGATAATCTGTTTTTTTGCGATGTTGGGTGAGGGATTAAATTATGGCCAGGACACCGGGAATAACTCCCCCTGCTCTTCTTCGAAATAGTGCCATGGAATCTTTTAAGTCCACCTGAGAGAGCAGACAGGGCCTCAGTTTAACATCTCATCTGAAAGACGGCACCTCCGACAGTGCGGCACTCCCTCAGCACTGCACTGGGAGTGTCAGCCTAGGTTTTTGTGCTCAAGTTCCTGGAGCCCACAACCTTCTGACTCAGAGGTGAGAGTGCTGCCCACTGAGTCACAGCTGAAGAGAGGTTGTTTTCATCAAGCAAACTGACTTTAATCCTTTGAGCTAGGTTGCCATGGCAGTGGCTTCCTACAAAGATGTGTAGGTAAACAAAGTTGCCAGAGATTCCTGTTGGCTTTCCAGAAGCTGGCTCGATTGTGACATGAATTTCCTTGATCCAGCCAGGGTGGCTTGACGTTCCACAGCATGCGGCATCTACCTAGAATTCTTAGCAAGCTGTGGGCGAATGGCTATCGGCATGGGCTGATGAGCTGCAGCAAAATGGTCAGCGGAATAATAAAAACAGCCTACACCCCGAAGATAGATAGAGAAGTGGAGAGGTTCAGGGAGGCAATGCCAGAGCCTCGATATTAAAATTCTCGTCTTTGTTTTCAAATCCCTCCATGGCCCTCGCCCCTCCCTATCTCTGTAATCTCCTCCAGCTCCTCCCACAACCCCCCCCCCCCTCCCCGAGATGTCTGCGCTCCTCCAAATCTGGCCCCTTGAGCATCCCTGATTATAATCGCTCCACCATCGGTGGCCGTGCCTTCTGTTGCCTGGGCCCCAAGCTCTTGAACTCCCTCCCTAAACCTCTCCGCCCCTCTACTTCTCTTTCCTTCTTTAAGACCCTCCTTAAAGCCTACCTCTTTGACCAAGCTTTTGGTCACGTGCCCGAAAGTCTCCTTATGTGGCTCGGTGTCAAATGTTGTTTGGTAAGGCTCCTGTGAAGCACCTTGGGATGTTTTACTACGTTCAAGGCGATATATAAGTGCAAGTTCTTGTTCTGAACAGACGTTCTCTCTGTCGTTGCTTCAAGGGCTGACACAGGAGGAGACAAGAACGCTGAATTATTCAAAGAGTTATAACAAGCGTTCGTTTGTGATCTATGCATTCTAATAAAGTGATGAAAAATTCAACAGCCAGGCCAGTCTGCAACCCCTCTCCTGCCCGCTGTACATGCAGAGAGCAATACATTTCATCGGGGTTTCCAAGAACATAATGGTCTTACGCCGGCTTTTACCAGGGGTAACAATTTCCAGGGTACTCGCTGGGCAGAAGTTGGGCAAATCGCCCAACTCTCCGCCCGCGGAGGCCCTGTCCTTTCAGATTGGTGCGATCTGTCCAGAGGATTCTGAACAGAGCGCAAGTTCCGGGTTTCAGTGCATACGCAACGGATGCCCAAAGCCGGAACTTGCGGGGCCTCCATGGGCCCGTGCGCACCTCATATACACCCATAGGGGCCGTGAATTCAACCCCATTATGCATCATCCCTCATCATCATCATAGGCGGTCCTTCGAAACGAGGATGACTTGCTTCCATGCCAAAAAAGGATGAGTTTACAGGTGTTTCAATCAAGGGCCGAATATTCCAGGTCCGAACTACATCCTGAAGGGTGGAAGATGCCTGTGCGTGGATTTTTTTTAACGTGGGGTGGCCGTTGCACACCAGCCACCACACGGGCTTGACAGAGCTAGGTCTTGGTCCAGTGGCAAGGGTTATCCAGGACGACTGGAGACCTGCTCTGCTGCACGGGCCTAGTGCGCGCACACATATCGCACAGTGTGGGCTGGGCCCGTGCTGCCCCCTGGGCCCTCGGCTCTTCTGGGCCCCGAACTCACGCCTCTCCTGGGCCCCAATCACATCCCTCCACAGTCTCTCGCCGCTCCTTCGCCCCGACCTCGCCGCTCCTGCTGTACCTGCCCGCGCTCCAATCACCGACCTGGACCTTGGTGACGTCCCTCTGCGCTGCCGTCGCCCTCCTGCACCAGTTCGCACTGCTCCCTGAGGTGGTATGCCTCCATGCTGCTCCTGGGTCGCTCACCTCCACTCTTTCTATGGCCCCGACCTGCCGCTGATGTTCTCATCATCCCACTGCAATATAGTATGGCTCAACCCGTGTGCTCACCCTTTGTGCATGTGCAGTCATTTCAGTGGATTCATGACAGGATTTGAAAAATATCTACCAATATTGTTCATCTTTATTAAGGGAATACATTTAGTTTGGCATTCCATTCCGGTGAATCGTTTCTCCTGTTCATATCACAACAATGACTTGTATTTATATAGCGCCTTTAACATAGTAAAACGTCCCAAGGCGTTTCACAGGAGCGTTATAGAACAAACTTTGACTCCGAGCCGCATATGAGAGCAGGTCATAGAATCATAGAGATTTACAGCACGGAAGGAGGCCATTTCGGCCCTTCGTGTCCGTGGCGGCCGACAAAGAGCTACCCAGCCTAATCCTAATTTCCAGCTCTTGGTCCGTAGCCCTGCAGGTTGCGGCACTTCAAGTGCACATCCAAGTACTTTTAAAATGTGGTGAGGCATTCTGCCTCTACCACCCTTTCAGGCAGTGAGTTCCAGGCTCCCACCATCCTTTGGGTGAAGAAATTTCCCTTCGTATCTTCTCTATACCTCCTCCAATTACTTTAAATCTATGCCCCCTGGTTGTTGACCCCTCTGCCAATGGAAATATGTCCTTCCTATCCATTCTATGCAGGCCCCTCATAATTTCATACACCTCAATCAGGTCTCCCCTCAGCCTCCTCTGTTCCAAAGAAAACAACCCCAGCCTATCCAATCTTTCCTCATAGCTAAAATTCTCCAGTCCAGGCAACATTCTTGTAAATTTCCTCTGTATCCTCTCTAGTGCAATCACATCTTTCCTGTGATGTGGTGACCAGAACTGCACACAGTACTCCAGCTGCGGCCTAAACCAGTGTTTTATACAGTTCAAGCATAATGTCCTTGCTCTTGTATTCCATGTCTTGGCTAATAAAGGCAAGTATTCCATATGCCTTCTTTACCACCTTATCTACCTGGCCTGCTACTTTCAGGGATCTGTGGACCTGCACTCCAAGGTCCTAATTAGGGCTAATTAGCAATCTTGTTGTGCGAGGCCCCTTGGGGAAGAGCGACCATAATATGGTAGAATTCTTTATTAAGATGGAGAGCGACACAGTTAATTCAGAGACTAGGGTCCTGAACTTAAGGAAGGGTAACTTCGATGGTATGAGATGTGAATTGGCGAGTGATACTTAAAGGGTTGACGGTGGATAGCCAATGGTAAACATTTAAAGATCACATGGATGAACTTCAACAATTGTACATCCTTGTCTGGAGTAAATATAAAACGGGGAAGGTGGCTCAACCGTGGCTAAATTAAGGGTAGTGTTAAATCCAAGGAAGTGGCATATAAATTGGCCAGAAAAAGCAGCAAACCTGAGTACTGGGAGAATTTTATAATACAGCACAGGAGGACAAAGGATTTAATTAGGAGGGGGAAAATCGAGTATGAGAGGTAGATTGCTGGGAACATAAAAACTGACGCAAAAGCTTCTATAGATATGTGAAGAGAAAAAGATTAGTGAAAACAAACGTAGGTCCCTTGCACTCAGATTCAGGTGAATTTATAATGGCAGACCAGTTAAACAAATACTTCGGTTTTGTCTTCACGAAGGAAGACACAATTAACCTTCCGGAAATACTAGGGGACCGAGGGTCTAGTAAGAAGGAGGAACTGAAGGAAATTCTTATTAGGAGGGAAATTGTGTTAGGGAAATTGATGGGTTTGAAGGCCGATAAATCCCCAGGGCCTGCGATGGTCTGCATCCCAGGATACTTAAGGAAGTGGCCCTAGAAATAGTGGATGCATTGATGATCATTTTCCAGCAGTCTATCAACTCTGGATCAGTTCCTATGGACTAGAGGGTAGCTAATGTAACACCACTTTTTAACAAAAGGAGGAAGGGAGAAAATGGGTAATTATAGTCCGGTCAGCCTGACATCGGTAGTGGGTAAAATGATAGAATCAATTATTAAATATGAAATAGCAGCACATTTGGAAAGCAGTGACAGGATCAGTCCAAGTCAGCATGGATTTATGAAAGGGAAATCATGCTTGACAAACTTCTAGAATTTTTTGAGGATGTAACTGGTAGAGTGGACAAGGGAGAACCAGTGGATGTGGTGTATTTGGACTTTCAAAAGGCTTTTGACACGGTTCCACACAAGAGATTGGTGTGCAAAATTAAAGCACATGGTATTGGGAGTAATGTACTGACATGGATAGAGAACTGGTTGGCAGACAGGAAGCAGAGAGTCGGGATAAACGGGTCCTTTTCAGAATGGCAGGCAGTGACTCGTGGGGTGCCGGAGGGCTCAGTGTTGGGACCTCAGCTATTTACAATATACATTAATGATTTGGATGAGGGAATTGAGTGTAATATCTCCAGGTTTGCAGATGACACTAAGCTGGGTGGCGGTGTGAGCTGTGAGGAGGACGCTAAGAGGCTGCAGGGTGACTTGGACAGGTTAGGTGAGTGGGCAAACGTGTGGCAGATGCAGTATAATGTGGATAAATGTGAGGTTATCCACTTTGGTGGCATAAACACGAAGGCAGAATATTATCTGAATGCCGGCAGATTAGGAAAAGGGGAGGTGCAACGAGATCTGGGTGTCATGGTACATCAGTCATTGAAAGTTGACATGCAGGTACAGCAGGCGGTGAAGAAGGCAAATGGTATGTTGGCCTTCAGAGCTAGGGGATTTGAGTATAGGAGCAGGGAGGTCTTACTGCAGTTGTACTTAGTGAGGCCTCACCTGGAATATTGTGTACAGTTTTGGTTTCCTAATCTGAGGAAGAACGTTCTTGCTATTGAGGGAGTGCAGCGAAGGTTCACCAGACTGATTCCCGGGATGGCAGGACTGACATATGAGGAGAGACTGGATCGACTGGGCCTGTATTCACTGGAGTTTAGAAGGCTGAGGGGGATCTCATAGAAAGATATAAAATTCTGACGGGACTGGACAGGTTAGATGCGGGAAGAATGTTCCCAATGTTGGGGAAGTCCAGAACCAGAGGACACAGTCTAAGGATAAGGGGTAAGCCATTTAGGACTGAGATGAGGAGAAACTTCTTCACTCAGAGAGTTGTTAACCTGTGGAATTCCCTGCCGCAGAGAGTTGTTGATGCCAGTTCATTGGATATATTCAAGAGGGAGTTAGATATGGACCTTACAGCTAAAGGAATCAAGGGGTATGGAGAGAAAGCAGGAAAGTGGTTCTGAGGTGAATGATTAGCCATGATCTTATTGAATGGTGGTGTTGGCTCGAAGGGCCGAATGGCCTACTCCTGCACCTAATTTCTATGTTTCCATTTTTTCTATGTCCCTTTGTTCCTCTACACCTCTCAGTGTCATACCATTTAATGTGTATTCCCTTGCCTTGTTAGACCCCAACTGCCCAACTCCCAGTTAGCACCCAACACCGGAGTTATCAGCAGGCATTAGCAACCGAATTTTGACCCCTTAGTTTAAAAAAATCGAAGGTTTAGGGAGGGAATTCCAGAGCTGAAGGCACGGCCACCGATGGTTGAGCGATTATAATCAGGGATGCGCAAGAGGGCAGAATTTGAGGAGTGCAGATATCTCAGCGGGGGGCGGAGGGGTGGGGGTTGGTGGGGGGGGCTTGTGGGGCTGGAGGAGATTACAGAGATAGAGCGGGGGCAAGGGCCACGGAGGGATTTGTGAACAAGGATGAGAACAGTCCCCCATTCTTACCCAGCCTGACAGGAACATGGCCTGTCTTGATAGACTATCTGCGAGAGATAACCTAATTGCTCAAGGATCCTTGCCACATTTATGCCATGGACTCATGCTCACTGGGCCCTGAGATGAGACTCTTCTTGTTCAGTTGATCCGAGAGCTGTGACAGTCAACAGTGAGAGGGACCGGTTGTACACTCTGAACTGATGTATTTGAAGCTCGACTCTGAGAGCTGGAAGGACAGAGTTCCATTTCACTGCGTCTCTTCCCTCAGAAATCACCGTCACGTAACTTCTGAAGTTCGGGGCACTGCAATACAATATTTCTCAGCTCCAAAATGTCCTCCACCCTGCCTCTTTGCTTTAAGTGAAGCAAAAGGGAATTCTGGCAGTGATAGAAGCTACTGTCATGTTTCCAATGCCAGCCTCAATCAAACCAAACTACCCCGCAGCAAGTCTTTTTAAACTCAGCAATCGTTCAAACAAGGCAACGGGCCAAAGCCATAGTGCAAATTACCTGACAGCACAAAAGATAAAACACTGCGGATGCTGGAATCTCAAATAAAAACAGCAAATGCTGGAAATCTCAGTGGGTCAGGCAGCATCTGTGGAGAGAGAAACAGAGTTAATGTTTCCGGGACAACCTAGACCAAACTGGCTGGGGTTTTATTGAGTCTTGTGAACATCACGTGACTGGCTAAGCCACTCCCAACTCAACAGCTCGACAATCCTGTGAACACACTGAGAGCCTGTGGTGGGCAAAGGGAGCACTGTGTTATGTTCAGAATAACTCCACGAGACTGTGTTGTAAACTCAAACCATTGTGACCTTGGTCTCTTTAATATAACTCCAAAGTGAGACGGCAATGTGGTGGCCTGCCTTTTATACCTGCTTGCACCAGGGTACACAGGTGACCAATAGGTCTCCCACAGATGTGCCCCCTAGTGGTAAGTCTTACACACAGGTGAGGTTCACATATATAACACACTGAACTCAAAATGGTTTATATTCGTGCAAGATACTTGACCTGGCTAGGTGGACAATCACAACAACACCAACAGCTGCAGCTTGTATCTATATAGCACCTTTAACGTAGTTCAACATCTCAAGGTGCTTAATATCAGAGAAGACAAGGGGACAGATTTTCATTTCATTGCCTGCGCAGTAATCTAAGCATATCGCCCGCCCTTTATATAAACCGCCCTATTTTCATTCTACCAAAATCCATGAAATGGTAATGAGATGGGTTCTGTAACAGTCCTGTGCTGGGAGGCTCAGTGGGCAGCACTCTCGCCCCTCAGTCAATAATGGTTGTGGGTTCAAGTCCCACTCCAGTGACTTAAGTACAGATTCCAGGCTGGTACTCCCAGTGCAGTGCTGAGGGAGCGCTGCACTGTTGGAGGTCCCATCTTTTGGATGAGGCATTAAACCGAAGCCCCGTCTGCTCTCTCAGGTGGAAAAAGATCCCATGACGCTATTTCGAAGAAGAGCAGGGGAGTTATCCCCGGTGTCCTGGGGCCAATATTTATCCCTCAATCAACATAACAAAAAAACAGATTATCTGGGCCATTATCACATTGCTGTTTGTGGGAGCTTGCTGTGCGCAAGTTGGCTGCCACGTTTCCCACATTACAGCAGTGACTACAGTCCAAAAGTACTTCATTGGCTGTAAAGTGCTTTGGGGCGTCCAGAGGTCGTGAATGACGCTGTGTAAATGCAAGACTTCCTACTTTCTTTCTTTCTTCCTGCTCCCCCAGATTCCCACCAGCACGGTGAATCGGAAAATCAGGAAGTGGTGACAAGGTTGGCTTGTAGATCACAGAGGGGAGGGAAGACCGAGGGAATCAAGGAGTTCCAAGCTTGGAGGCTTTGGCAAAGAGTGAGGCAGAGTGGGAGGTGGTGCGATGAGTCTTGATTTCCACCCAGTGAGAAGAGGAAAAAGAAAGAAAGACTTGCATTTATATAGTGCCTTTCACGACAACCTGATGTCTCAAAGCGCTTTACAGGCAATGAAACACCTTTGGAGTATGGTCACTGTTGTAATGCGGGAAATGCGCAGCCAAATTGCGCACAGCAAGCTCCCATAAACAAGGTGATAATGACCAGAAAATCTGTTTTTTTGTTATGTTGATTGAGGGATAAATATTGGGAGTGACTATTTGTACTGCCCTTTTTCTGTCCTTCTGCGCCTGCGTCCTTTCAGCTCCCCCTCAACCCCTCCCCCCCCCTCACCCGAGGCTTTCCACCTGAAACCGGAACCGAGAGTGGGGGCCACAATAAGTCCAACCACGTTGTTCCTCAGAGTCAGAGGCGGGGAGGGGACAGAGAGAGAGAGATAGAGAGAGAGAGAGAGGGAGCCTGGGTGGGGTGTGGGGGGGGAGAGAGAGAGCCTGGGGTGGTGAGGCAGGGGGAGAGAGTGAGAGCCTGGGGGGGGGGCGGGTGAGGGGGAGAGAGAGAGAGAGAGGGAGCCCGGGGACAGGGAGAAGGAGATAGAGAGAGGGAGCCTGGGGGGTGGGGAGAGGGAGAGAGAGCTTGCGGTGGGAGAGAGAGAGAGAGAGCCTGGAGGAGGAGAGAAAGAGCCTGGGGGGTGTGGTGGGGGGGAGGGGGCGGGGAGAGAGAGAGCCTGGGCGGGGGGTAGAGAGAGAGAGAGATCTTGGTGGGGTAAAGAGAGAGCTGGGCCGGGGAGAGAGAGAGACACGAGGTGAGGGGGGGGGGGAGAGAGTCACCGGGGGGGGAGGGGGGGGCGCGGTGAGAGAGATGGGGTGGGGTGGAAGAGAGAGATACAGGGGGGAATCAGAGGGGAGAGAGCTTCTTCCAACCCCCTTTACACCCACACCCGATTTCTCGGAAAGCTCAGCGCGTGTGTTACAAAGGACATGGTTGGAGCGGGTGATATCCAGAAGTCACAACACTGTCTCTATTCACTTCATACCCAATAAACCTGTTAACAATCTGCACACAATGCCCCATCTATGGTGGGAGCGGGGTAAGCGTGCACATCGGCTGGGGGAGGCAACATATGTGCTGGGGTAAGGCACTTCGGCTGGAACTTGGTGGCTTTTGGGAAGATCTATCCTTTCTGGCTTCTGAAGTCAAAATGGATTGAATTAAAAATTGGAACGTCAGTCAGACGTTGGGCTGGTTGGTTCCAGTGCGACAGTCCAGAGGAACTTCAGGGTGTGGCTTATCCTCTAAGGGAACCAATCAGCAATAGGTCATCTGATAATGGAGAGCCAATTAGAGACAAAGCAGCCATTTTGGCAGTACAAATTAAACGCCTCCATAAATATTGGCCAGTACACTGGGGAAATCGCCCCTGCTCTTCTTTGAAATAGTGACATGGGATCTTTTACATCCACCTAAGAGAGCAGACAGGGCCTCAGTTTAATGTCTCATCTGAAAGACGGCACCTCCGACAGTGCAGCACTCCCGCAGCACTGCACTGGGAGTGTTAGCCTGGATTTTTGTGCTCAAGTCTTGAACCCATGACCTTCTGACTCAGAGGCAAATGTGCTACCCAGTGAGCCACGGCTGACAGAAAGCATACAGGGTGGACTGGTAGCAGCTTGGGAGGAGGACTGAGGCAGGAAAATTCAGAGGAGGAATGAGCATTAGTGACACAGGGCATTTGTCACACTCACCAGGGAGGATAAAGCCATTGTCGGGGCTGTATTAATTATTTATAATGAATATAAGACTTATAAATTCACCATGACAGGAACAGCTCTGCGGAACTCTGGAGCAATGGTGAAGACATTAGGGGGTTTGTGAATGGATCGGATTTTTGCTCACCTGTCATCAGATTTCTGTATATTTTCTTTATTTGTTGACTTCCAAGCAGTTTTTCCCTATGTTAATAGTCTTCCGCAATATGTGCAGGGTGTTGTTTTGGGAGATTGAAATGGGAGTCCCTGGCAGTGGGTTAGTATCTAGAGAGAGGGGTTCCAATCAGAGAAGTGTGAAGCTCTGGTATAGAATTACTTTTTGGGGTCTCGGTATAATATGGTCCCATTTATTGAGGGCCGAACTTAATAAATATCTTGCCGCCTTGTCGCTGATTTATGTCTGTCGGTGCAGTGCGAAAAAGATTAACTGTATGCAGTATGTTTGTGGTGTATGTGGTGTCAGCTGTGACTCAGTGGGTAACACTCTTGCCTCTGAGTCAGGAAGTTGTAGGTTCAAGTCCCACTACAGGAACTTAAAAAAAACCAAAGACTTGCATTTATATAGCGCCTTTCACGACTACCGGATGTCTCAAAGCCAATGAAGTATTTTTTGAAGTGCAGTCACTGTTGTAATGTAGGAAACGCGGCGGCCAATTTGCGCACAGCAAGCTCCCACAAACAGCAATCTGATAATCTGTTTTTGTTATATCGATTGAGGGATAAATATTGGCCCCAGGACACCGGGGATTTCTCCGCTGCTCTTCTTCGAAATAGTAGCCAGGGGATCTTTCACGTCCACCTGAGAGGGCAGTCGGGGCTTCTGTTTGACGTCTCATCCGAAAGACGTCACCTCCGACAGTGCGGCAAATTATAAGCCTCAGCACTGCACTGGAGTGGGATTTGACCAGAAAACTCCAGGCTGACACTCCCAGTGAATGGGCAATAAAGCAAAGTAGGGATGGGCAATAAATGCCGGCCTTGCCAGCGACGGCCACACCCCTGTGAACGAATCAGAAAAAAAACACTGCATCGTTTCAAGGCCTACGTTCTTCATCAGAAATAAACGCAAAGTAAATATAGTGTTCAGTATGTGACAAGGCTGGCCTTATTTGGGACTAGGCTTTTAATTAACCCGTGGCTCGCTGCCGGGGCAACCTGCACGGCCTGGTCCATCTCAAGCGTGACAAAATTTCAAGAATCAAATCACCTGGCAACACATCGAAGTTGCCGTGCGTGGCATCGGCAAGGTGAAAGGTCAAACCTCATTAGAGAAGCCTGACCTTGTTGGAGACGCGTGACCTCGGCACTGGCACAGTCATCACACTGTCAATCCCTCGCCGTCCGATTACTAGCTTCTGCGTTTGATTAAAACGCGAAAGGTCATCAAACACGCAACGCTCCTGCGGATAATTACCTGATCAAGGACGCTGGCATTTCAATTCCTTCCCTTTCGCTTCTATTCAAGCAATGACTGGGAACAGGACAAGAATTCCCCAAGTAAATTGCTTTTCAATTTCCACTCTTTTATGTGATTCAGGTTTTATTACGGCTCGTGTCAGGCAGCTGATGGGACGACAGCAGGTCCTGTCCGCTGCCTTTACTACTGGGGGCAATATACTGGCATGGATTGAAAATTGGTTATCTGACAGGAAACCGAGAGGAAGAATAAATGGGTCTGTTTCGGGCAGTGGCTAGTGGGGTACCACAGGGATCAGTGCTTGGGACCCAGCTATTCACAATATTTATAAGTGATTTGGATGAAGGAACCAAATGTAATATTTCCAAGTTTGCTGACAACACAAAACTAGGTGGGATTGTGAGTTGTGAGGAGGATGCAAAGACTCTGCAAGGCGATTTAGATCGGTTGAGTGAGTGGGCAAACGCATGGCAGATGCAGTATAATGTGGATAAATGTGAAGTTATCTGCTTTGGTAGGAAAAACATAAGGACAAAGTATTATTTAAATGGTGATAGCTTGGGAAGTGTCGATGTACAAAGGGACCTGGGTGTCCTTGTACACCAGTCATTGAAAGCAAACATGCAGGTGCAGCAAGCAGTTAGGAAGGCAAATGGTATGTTGGCCTTCATTGCAAGAGGATTTGAGTATAGGTGCAAGGATGTCTTACTAAAGTTATACAGGGCCTTGGTGACACCGCACCTGTAGTATTGTGTGAAGTTTTGTTCTCCTTACCGAAGAAAGGATATACTTGCTATAGATGGAGTTCAGCAAAGGTTCACCAGACTGATTCCTGGGATGGCAGGACTGTCGTATGAGGAGAGATTGGGTCGACTAGGCCTGTATTCACGAGAGTTGAGAAGAATGGGAGGGGATCTCATAGAAATGTATAAAATTCTGACTGGGTTGAATAGACTGGATGCGGGGAAGATGTTTGCCCTGGCTGGGAAGTCTGGAACAGGGGGTCACAGTCTCAGGATACGGGATAGGAAATTTAGGACCGAGATGAGGAGAATTTTTTTCACTCAGAGGGTGGTGAACCTCTGGAATTCTCTACCACAGAAGGCTGTGGAGGCCAAGTCATTGAATATATTTAAGAGGGAGATAGATAGATTTCTATACACAACCCTACAGCGCTCTGACCGAACCCCAACCAATCAGGTTCATCCGGACCAATCTTTACTTCTTTGGAGGTCCAGGTCGTGGGGCCCACATAGTCTTATGAAGTTCGGCTAGTTTGTCTTTTAAGAACACAAGAAATAGGAGCAGGAGTAGGCCATTTAGCCCCTCGAGCCTGCTCTGCCATTTAATAAGATCATGGCTGGTCTGATCATGGACTCAGCTCCACTTCCCCGCCCGCTCCCCATAACCCTTTACTCCCTTATTGCTTGAAAATCTGTCTATATCCGCCTTAAATATATTCAATGACCCAGCCTCCACAGCTCTCTGGGGCAGAGAATTCCATAGATTTACAACCCTCTGAGAGAAGAAATTCCTCCTCATCTCAGTTTTAAATGGGCGGCCCCTTATTCTAAGACTATGTCCCCTAGTTTTAGTTTCCCCTATGAATGGAAATATCCTCTCTGCATCCACCTTGTCGAGCCTCCTCATTATCTTATAAGTTTCAATACGATCACCTCTCATTCTTCTGAATGTCAGTGTGTATAGGCCCAACCTACTCAACCTATCTTCAGAAGTCAACCCCCTCATCTCCGGAATCAACCCAGTGAACCTTCTCTGAACAGCCTCCAATACAAGTATATCCTTCCTTAAGTATGGAGACTAAAACTGCACGCAATACTCCAGGTGTGGCCTCACCAATACCCTGTACAGTTGCAGCAGGACTTCTCTGCTTTTATGCTCTATCCCCCTTACAATAAAGGCCAACATTCCATTTGCCTTACTGGTTACTTGCTGTATCTCACTGGGATCCCAGCCATCACTTAGCTACATTACTAAGCTGAGATATCCGACGCCTGCTCCGCTATAGGGACCTAGTGATGCTCTCTTCTCTCTTTTAGGCAGTCCCTGATTGGTCCAATGCGGGACCTACAGTCTCTGTCACAGGTGGGGCAAACAGCGGAAGGAGCGCACGACCACCCGCGCACCCCACCCTCCCGTCCCTCCAACCACCGTCTGCCCCACCTGTGACACAGACTGTGGGTCCCGCATTGGACCCATCAGTCACCTGAGACGCATATTAGTGTGGAAGCAAGTCATCCTCGATGCCAAGGGAGTGCCTAAGAGAGAGAAGAGAGCATCATTAGGTGCCTATGGGGAGCGGGATATCTCAGCTGAGCAATGTAGCTAAGGTAATCTTCAACTGGTAATGGAACATCTCCCCTAATATAGCAGTTGACAGTGTAACATCTCCCACCCTCACCCAGAGGGTGGTTGGGGGTCTGGAACTCACTGCCTGAAAGGGTGGTAGAGGCAGAAACCCTCACCACATTTAAAAAGTACTTGGATGTGCGCTTGAAGTGCCGTAACCCACAGGGCGACAGGCCTAGTGCTGGGAGGTGGGATTAGGCTGGGTAACTCTTTTTCGACCGGCACGGACACGATGGGCCGAAATGGCCTCCTTCTGTGTCGTAATTTTCTATGATTCGATGATTCTATGAATGTCCTAGCTGGTAGAGGACCATCTCCCCTTTTATCCCATTTGATATTGGACCATCTCCCCTTATATCCCAGTTGATAATGGACCATCTCCCCTTATATCCCAGTTGATATTGGACCATCTCCCCTTATATCCCAGTTGATAATGGACCATCTCCCCTTATATCCCAGTTGATAATGGACCATCTCCCCTTATATCCCAGTTGATAATGGACCATCTCCCCTTATATCCGATCGAGGAATCAACACCTTCAGGATACGAGGAGAGAAAAGCTAATGAAGGAAAATGCAATAAAATCTCCTAACAGTGTCCCTGGAAACAACACATTAGTATCTGTTCTTCAAATATTTGGATACTTGAAATGTCAGATTGCAAACTTCCAACGCGAATTCGGAAGCAATGATAAAACATTGAGACAAAATATGAATAGCCAATTGTAATATAGACAAAGCCTAGTTTATCGCATTTGAATGGCTGTGTGGACAGAGATAAGTTTTTAAACAAATTGCTTATTAGGAGATTCTGCCAATGAGCTTATCTCCCACAGGCTGGACTGAAATATAATTATTGGTCCTCGCTTCAACAGCACAGAACAATAAGAGTCCTTCACTTCTCTGGGACAATTGATAATCTGTTCAATTGTGTGCAGGCATCTTGCATAACAAATGATACAATCGCACTCAAAGACTGATATGATTATCTGTGGTTTTGCAAAAGTCCAATTTCATTTAAGGTTGAAGATGACAGTCGAAACTGCCTCAATAATTGAAAGGATTGGGCTCTTCTCAATTAATAACAAACCATCTAGTCCTTCAGTGATCTTCCTGAGTGATTCCTTTGGAAAGATCTTTCTCTTGGGAAAATTCCCAGACATCTCACAGACTGTAATCATAAAAAGTGTCTGTCATTCAGTCTTAGATTAACTGCTCCATTACTTCGAGATGGCATACTTGTTAATCCATTGACTCCAAGTAATCTTCACTTACTCCAACTCTCCCAGAAAACCTCCATATCTAATATTCTTTTATATCCAATACTAACAACTTGTATTTATATAGCACCTTTAACATAGTGAAACATCCCAAGGTGCTTCACAAGGGTATTATGAGTATTAACAATATTTGACACCGAGCCGCATAAGTAGAAATTAGCGCAGGTGATCAAAAAGCTTGGTCAAAGAGCTAGGTTTTAAGGAACTTTTTGAAAGAGGAAAGAGAGGCAGAGAGGTTTAGGGAGGGAGTTCCAGAGCTTGTGGCCGAGGCAACAGAAGGCACGGCCACCAATGGTTGTGCGATTATAATCAGGGATGCTCAAGAGGGCAGAATTAGAGGAGCGAAGATAGCTCGGGGGATTGTGGGGCTGGAGGAGATTACAGAGATAGGGAGGGGCGAGGCCATGGAGGGAGTTGAAAATAACCATGAGAATTTTGAAATCGAGGCGTTGCTTAATCGGGAGCCAATGTAGGTCACCAGTGTTAGATTAACTCCTCCATTACTTCTAGATGGCACTCTTGTTCATCCATTGACTTCAAGTAACCTTCACTTACCCCAACTCTCCCAGAAAACCGACATACCTAATATTCTTTTATATCCAAGTATTAATGCATCGAATTTCACTCTTAAGTTCAGAATTCAAGACCCCACTTCTCATGTATCCAGTACTATGGCCCGAATATTTATGGGGAGGTGGGGGGGGTGGGGGGGGCGGGGCGAGCGGGGGAACTCTGGAAATCCCAGGACCACGGAGCTCCCACTGAATTTCGCTCCCCGCCGGCCCGATTGAGGAGAACGCCTGCAGCGGAAGGCTGCAGTCGGGGGCCTTCGGGTCCCTAGCAACCGGGAAAGATTGGGGGTTAGTGGGTGAGGGTTGGACAATCGGGGGGTGGGAGGAGATACCGGGAATGATCACCGGACAATAGGTATGCTTCAGGGGTCCGGTGTAGGGGTGGGAGGGGAGGCGGTGTGGAGCACTCCTGCTCATCCCGGCTGGAAAAGCACATGCCTGCTTGATCAGGCTGCCTCCGCCCTGCTTTGGCTGCTGGTTTCCCCGAGCACTGAGCAGTCCGGCCCGCAGCTGATAAATTAAGGCACCCAACTGCACTGCAACGGCTTGATTTAAATATTATAATGAGCTGCCCCGCCTCTCGAGAGCGGAGCACAAACAGGACATGCAACCCACTGCTGTCAAAATGGCGGCCGACACCCCAGTGGCGTGTTGGGGTCGGATCCCGCAATTTTGAATTTGTAACCTTCCCGACCCTCTCCCGCCCATCGTGCGGGAAATTGAATCTGCCGCCATCACCCTATCAGGCGGTGCATTCCAAATCCCGGCCACTCGTTGCATAAAAACTTTCTCCTCGTGGTTCTTTTGCCAATCGCCTTAAATCTGTGCCTTCTGGTTCTCGACCCTTCAGCCATTGGCAACACTTTCTCTTTATCGACTCTCGATCACCTCTATCAAATCTCCTCGCAATTTTCTCTGCTCTGAGGAGAACAACCCCAGCATCTCCAGTCTATCCACATAACTGTAATCCCCTCATCCCTGGAACCATTCTCGTAAATCCTCATTTGTCCCCTGTCCAAAGCCTTTACAGTGCGATGCCCAGAATTGGACACAATACTCTAGTTGGGGATGAACTCGTACGTTACATCGGTTTACCAGAACCTCCTGGCTTTTGTACTCTGGAGGGCTGGACTTTTGGTCTTCTGCCGCCTCCGTTAGTGCCCAGGAGAGGGCGGCCTATGGCGGCGGTAAGCATTTCCGGCCAATCTTCCAGCGCCCGGCCGGGACATTCGGTGCCGGTTTCAATGGGGCGTGGAGCATTACCGCCCAGGAGAGATGAGCCGGTGTGCAACACCCCTTGGTTGTGACACCGGCTCGATATTTGGAGCGCGCCCGCCCCGTAGCCCTCCGTAGAGCCCCCTGGTGGGAAGGCCAGTGGAAGCAGTCACAGTGAGGTCAGTAACGTCGACCTCAGGCAAGTGTGATTGTTTTTTTTTGTTGCGATTTATGTTGTGGTGTCGTGAGTTATTTATTGGGAATGTTTTTGTTGAGTTTTTTCAGGTTTTTTTTGCTCTCCCCCCCAGGCCTCTCTAAGAGCGCTCCGAGGCCGGCTGTTTAGCTCGGGATTTTCCCTTGCTCAGCCGGCCTAGTGCCCTAAAAGAGGTGTGCAACGCCTCCCCTAGCGCTCTGCCCCAGACTCAGGGCCCAGCTGATAAATTTTGCAGTGGCAGACGCAACCCATTTGCCGGCACAAAATTTACTGCTCTGCCCGGATTAGCGCCACACCAGAGGAGTGACCAAATTTCCATCTCTTTGCCTCTATTTATAAAAGCCCAGGATCCCATATGCTTTCTTTATATTTGTTGTTGGTTACACCCCCACCCTCCAATTTCTCTTGCCTCACTTGATGTCCTCCTTTACCTCATAGTTAAACACCCAGAAACAATCTCCTGTGCGAGTAACACTGCGGGCCAGAATTTGTTGGCAAAATCACGGTGAGTACGATTTTGCACACCGCTATTAGTGTGTAAATGGGCGAGCAATATGGTACGAGGAGGACGTACGGCAAGAGTTGCAAATCGCCACAACGTGCTGGACGGTTTACGCCGATCCTCGTGCGAAAGGCCGCGCGCCCTCAAACTCCCCATGTGTTTCAAGAAATTGCGACATTTGCACATCAATTGCCAATTAACCTTGCTGCAGAAAGTTAGGACTGGTATTCACAGAGTAAGGACCCTTTCAATTACAAGATTTAGCAACAACAGTCAGCTTCTCCAGCCCGGAGAGGGAGCAATTAAAACTGTGGAGTCTCATTCCAGCAGGTAGTAAATTGTTCTTGGAGGTTTTTAACATTTTTAATTTTTATTTTATTTCTTACTTTTACCTTCTGTCTCTTTTCTCTCTCTCTCTCTCTCTCTTAATCCAATTTTTCTTTCCCTCCCTTTATTTCTCTTTCTGTAGCTAATTCAGCTCCAATTCATCCTGTTTCTCACACCGTTGTTGCTCCGTTTCTTTCTCTATCATTATCTCCTTGGTTACGGAGACAGACTATTGGTCCTGTTGTTCACTCAGGCCCCAGATGTCCCATTACCCCCGCTATGCCGTTATCAGCTCGTGTTTCCAACAATTTGCGGCGCAAATATTTTCGAACTGAACGCTGCAGGGGAAAAACCAACAGAGGGGGCACGTCACAAGACGACCAGTCCGGCAATGTCCGGGGTCTGTGAAATCATTGCTGATGCCCACACACGTACGACCTCTTGCAGAAGCCAGTGTTTATCAACGAGAAGCAGGAACCTCGGTAGACTTTTCCCCTCCCTGCCCAGGAGCACTCAGTCCGATTTTGAAGTGTCGGCCATGCCCCCGCCTCTGAGTCGGAAGGTTGTGGGTTCAAGTCCAACTCCAGAGACTTGAGCTGGCACTCCCAGTGCAGTGCTGAGGGAGTGCAGCACTGTCGCAGGTGATGTCTTTCGGATGAGACGTTAAACCGAGGCCCCGTCTGCCCTCTCAGGTGGGTGTAAAAGATCCCGCGGCACTATTTCAAAGATGAGCAGGGTTATATAACAAAAAACCCAAATTATCTGGTCATTATCACATTGCTGTTTGTAGGAGCTTGCTGTGCGCAAATTGGCTACTGAGTTTCTTACATTGCAACAATGATTACACTTCAAAAGTATTTAATTGGCTGTAAAGCACTTTGGGATGTCCAGTGGTCTTGAAAGGCGTTATATAAATGCAAGTCTTTCTTTCGACTGCCGCTATCAACACCTGAACAACATAGATCAGATATATAATCTGTCACCTCCCTGGTCTGTATGACACAGTTCCACATAAGGAAGTGAATGTACAACTGAACCATTGTATACTCAGTGTGGATCATCTTCTGATATTGTCTAAAATATTCTCATCTCTCTTACATAAGAACATAAGAAATAGGAGCAGGAGTCGGCCATTTGGCCGCTCGATCAAAACAGGATCGCTTCTCGGCCTTTTGGCTAAGATCATGCGTAACTGACCTGACAGGGGAGTAGCCACCATGACCTCCGGGTGGTTCTCCCTGGATCAGGAAGGTATATGCTTGCTTTTTTGGAAACAGGAGGTGGGTGGGGTGGCTTGACCCATCCACCTCCACGGAGGTGTGTGGGGGACCTGACCCATCCACCTCCATGGCACGAACCTGGTATTGCAGTACTTCCAGGAACGGTGCAGTGGCTCTAGGCCTTTTGGCTAAGAGCATTGGCGCAGAGTGATCCTTGGTGTGTGCAAGGTGACCTCTGGCGTTTGTGATTTGACAAAGAATTAGAACGATTGGCTACGAATTTCAAAAAAAAAAAAAAATATTTGGCCGCTCGGCTTTTTGGCTAAGATCAAGTGTAGTATCTGTTCTTATCAGTTTAATATCCCCTATGGGGACATGATATTGAATTGATTTTTGGACAGGGAGCTGGATCAGGGGCTTGCCCCGTCCACTCCATGCACCGACCTGGTATTGCAATATTTCCAGGAACGGTGCAACTTCGCCTCTCGGCCTTTTGGCCTAAGATCAAACACATTGGCGCAAAGTGATCTTTGGCGTTAGAATTGATCTGGAACGAAATTGGAAAAAAAAAAAAAAATTTGGCCCCTCGAGCCTGCTCCACCATTCAATAAGATCATGGCTGATCTGATCTAGGTCTCAACTCCACTTCCCTGCCCACTCCCCATAACCCTTGACTCCCTTATCATTCAAAAATCTGTCTATCTCCACCTTAAATATATTCAATGACCCAACCTCAACTGCTCTCTGGGGTAGAGAATTCCACAGATTCACAACCCTCAGAGAGAAGAAATTCCTCTTCATCTCCATTTTTAAATGGGCGATCCCTTATTCTGAAACTACGCCCCCGGTTCTAGATTCCCCCCACGAGGGGAAACATCCTCTCAGCATCTACCCTGTCAAGCCCCCTCAGAATCTTATATGTTTCAATAAGATCCCCTCTCATTCTTCTAAACTCCAATGAGTACAGGCCCAACCTGCTCAACCTTTCTTCATCAGAAACTACTCTCTCCGTGTATCACGTACTTCATCGATCTATAATTCATGCGCGTTATTATGTAGAAAGGACCAATTTGTTTGTTGTTGCACACGGTCAATCTGAAAATATGTTCTGTCACAATATAGATATGCAAGTATATCATCCAAATGAGTTGTTGCAGAGCAGACTTAGTAAGGTCCATGCATCTTAGTGCTAATGATTTCCAAACCTCAATATGATCTGAGTAATCTTAACCATCATTTTATTGACAAAGTACATGATGCAGTGTCATTATTTCGGAAAACTGTTCGCCCGTTCAAATCTGGCTGCTTCCTTTACGATCTGAAATCTTTTGATGCAGCCTGGGTTTTTTGTTTTATTCATTCATGGGATGTGGGTGTTGCTGGCAAGGCCGGCATTTATTGCCCGTCACTAATTGCCCCTTGAGAAGGTGGTGGTGAACCGCCTTCTTGAACCGCTGCAGTCCGTGCGGTGAAGGTACTCCCACAGCCTTCTTAGGCAGTTCCACGCCTCTCCTGGACGCCGATCACATCGCTCTGTTGTCTCTCACCGCACCTCCGCCCACTTAAAACTGAGATGAGGAAGAATTTCTTCTCTCAGAGGGTTGTACATCTGTGGAATTCTCTGCCCCATACAGCTGTGGAGGCTGGGTCATTGAATATATTTAAGGCGGAGACAGACAGATTTTGGAACGGTAAGGGAGTAATGGGCAGCGGGCGGGGAAGTGGAGCTGAGGCCAAGATCAGATCAGCCAAGATCGTATTAAATGGCAGAGCAGACTCGAGGGGCCAGTTGGCCTACTCCTGCTCCCATTTCTTATGTTCTTCTGTCATCTCCTGCTCGTCCCCACCAACCAAAGGCAGTACAAGTCGTGAGGTGGCCATTTCCAAATTGGATGCAATCATCAACAGAGTTCGCAACAGAGAAAAAAAGTGACTGAGTAACAAGGGGGCGAAATGGGCCCTTTTTATAGCCCCATTAGTGCCTCTAGGGGGGCGCTAATGAGGCAGAAGGCCATTTTCGCCCGGGGAAGGTGGGGCACTACCACCTCCCGGGAAATTGTCCCGGGACTTTGGAGGGGCGCCGCGCTCCACGGGTTAGCGCCCCCAGGCCGGCGCACAACCGGCAATGAAATCATCGGCGTGCGCGCTGAACCTCTCACCGCCCCATGCCGGCCCCTCGACACCCCCTCCCCCCCCCATCCCCCCCCCTGAGGGAAATAGCCCCTCGGCCAGCGAGGCTGATGCGGCGAATGTCAACGCCAGCTCCGCAAGTCACCTTAATGCGGCTCAGTGTCACATGACGTTCGACAACGCTCCTGTCAGGTGCTTTGGGACGTTTATACTACGTTGAAGGTGCTATATAAATGCAAGTTGTTGTTGTTGTTGTTGATGGGCTGCCATGTCGCGGCAGGAGTTGGGACGTATAGGAGAAGAGACTAGAAAGCTGAAATCTCTTGACCCCGCCCCGCAAAAAAGCAAGGCACAGGGCTGGATTATCGACTTTGCCGTTTTCGGGGCGAAAATGGAGTCGGGGCGGGAAACTTACCGCCCGATTAACATTTGCGCTGTGTGGAGTAACTTTTGTCGTTTGGGCCTTGCAGCACAAAGGGAAGTGTTGTACCACTTTCACGCCGTAAAAACGGGAACCTTGCCAACTAAAGTGCGGGGCTGGGAGCGCTCGGCGAGAGAGGCCTTGGGGGGGGGGGGGGCTGAAAATATCGCAAAAACATTCAAAAAAACATTGCCCGCACCATCACAACACAAATCCCGACAAAAAGAATCAAATCTGGAACTTAGCGTTTTCTCGCAGTTGGCCCAGCCGTCAGTTGGGCTGCGTTTTCCCGGGGTGTCATCGCAGGGTGCGTTTCGGGGCGCACGGGTCGGGTGCGAGCCTCGAAACCCGCGAGCGGTGTCGCACTGCGAGCCGTTCGTTGCACGCCCGGCGCGGCTCTCCCCGGCGCTGCTTCTAAACGGCACCGCAAAAACCCAACCTCGAGGATCGCGACTCGGCGAAAAAGACCTCGTCGCCCCTTTTTCCCGCCGCGGAGGGTCAAAAACCCGGCTCGCAAACGACCCCGAAATCCAGCGCCATGCTGGCTTATTTCAGTCAACGATGTGACGTCGGGTGAAGAAGGAACTGTCGGAGGTGCCGTCTTTCGGATGAGACGTTAAACCGAGGCCCCGTCTGCTCTCTCTCAGGCGGATGTTAACGTTCCCATGACACTACAGGCAACTCTCCATTATCCGCACGCAACGGGAAACCGTTGTAACGGCATTTAAAATTCCTTGTGCACGCCCGCTGCTGCAGCCACTGAGCCTCGCGGCCGCCGCTGTGACATCGGAGTCCTTTCGGCCCGGGAGGACAGCGCGCTCCGGAACCCCGGAGCTGGACAATCTCCTCCTCGAGGCCGCCTGCATGCATGCTGGTAATGTCCACGCTTAACTGCCTTGTTACTGTTTGCAGCTGATTGCACAGTATTTATTCATTGACGTTTTAACTTTATCATGTCAACTCGCTCGAACGGAGAAATGGTTTATCCGGCATCGCCCAATCCCCCGGGGGATCCGGATGATCAAGAGTTGCCTGTATTTCAAAGAAGAACAGGGGGAGTTAACCCCGGTGTCCTCGGCCAATATTTATCCCTTCAACCAACATCACTGAAAAAAAAAACCCAGATCATCTGGTCATTATATCATTGCTGTTTGTAGGAGCTTGATGCGGGCAAATTGGCTGCCGCATTTCTACACAGTGACTACACTTCAAAATGACTTAATTGGCTGTAAAGCGCTTTGCGATGTCTTGAGGCCATGAAAGGTGCTATATAAATACAAGACTTTCTTTTTTTTTTCTACAAAGTTATTCCCTCATAAGTATTGAGGAATGCTCACCATGCTGTGCACTGCCTGTGTTTGTAAGGCTTGCTTAGTTCAAGCTGCTTCAGTTAATCGGAGTTAATAGGAGGTGTGTGGATACAATTTGATTTTTATGCATGTTTAGTGCTGTAATAGATCTGAGCACCACTGGTGACTTTCCTCTAAGCTAGCTCCGATTGCCAGTTCATTCAGGGTTATTGTCTGAAGAAGAGGTTACATTTTCTCATATTCTGTTATTAGAATGCGTATATCAGCGAAATGGTACAGAGGGAGCTGCATGAATAATTCATAATGGTGGCTAAGCCTCTGGCCGGGAACAGTTTTTTTTTAATATTGCAGACATTGTCGTTAAGAACTGCAAGCTTGCTGGGAGAGCAGGGAGCTTGCAGTTTAACCCCGTCCTGCCCAGCGGTCTTCCGTCACGTCTCGCGTTTGCTTCCGGTGGGACGTAAGGACATAAGAAATAGGAACAGGAGGAGGAAATTTGGCCCCTTCGAGCCTGTCCCCCCCATTCAACAAGATCATGGCTGAACTTCGACCTCATCACCACCTTTCCCGCCCAAGCCCCATAATCCCTTCATTGCCTCGTGCAATATATTCCTGACGGCATCACAAAACACTGCACTCAAGATGGCTTCGGCAGGAACTGGTCACGTGTCACATGGCCCGGAGCAGCGTGCGGCGGTAGACCACTGCAGGGAGCTGCTGCAGGAGGGTGACGGCTGACTGTAGTGCGGGCAGGTACAGCAGGAGCGACAAGGTCGGGTTGAAGGAGCGGCGAGAGTTCGTAGAGGAACGTGATCGAGGCCCAGAAGAGCCGAGGGCCCAGGGGGCAGCACGGGCCCAGCCCACACTGTGCGATGTGTGCGCGCACTAGGTCCGTGCAGCAGAGCTGGTCTCCAGTCGTCCTGGTTAACCCTTGCCACTGGACCAAGACCTCGCTCTGTCAAGCCCGTGTGGTGGCTGGTGTGCAACGGCCACCCCACGTTAAAAAAATCCACCCACAGGCATCTTCCACCCTTCAACATGTAGTTCGGGATCCGGAATGTCAGGTCCTTCATTGAAACACCTGCGAACTTATCCCTTGTCGGCGTGGAAGCAGGTCATCCTCCTTTCGAGGGCCCGCCTATGATGATGATGATATACATCAGCAGTTGCATACCAGAGTAGACCACCAGGGGGAGCTCTATTACACCTTGGTTCCCAAAAAATTATCAACCTCTGTCTTGCGTGTACTCAACGACTGAGCATCCACAGCTCTCTGGGTGCAGAGAATTCCAAAGATTCACAATTCTTTGAGTGAAGAAATCACTCCTCATCTCAGTCCTAAATGGCCGACCCCTTATTCTTTGACTGCGACCCCGTGTTCTAGACTCCCCAGCCAGGGGAAACATTTTCCCAGCGTTAACCCTCTCAAGCCCCCTTAAGAATGTTATATGTTTCGATGAGATCACCTCTCATTCTTCTAAACTCTGGGGAATATTGGCCTAGTCTACTCAATCTCTCCTCATAGGTCAATCCCCTCATCCCAGGAATCGGGCCGGTGAACCTTCGCTGCACTCCCTCTGTGGCAAGTCTGTCTTTCCTCAGGTAAGGAGACCAGAACTGTGCACAGTAACGGGACTTCGACGAGGGCGGATTGGCCGATGACACTTCAAGAAAGGAACTCATTGGCTGCCGAAGCACTTTGGGATGTCCTGAGAATGTGAGAGGCGCTATAGAAATGCACTCTCCAATCCCCATATAGGTGCAGTGCTGATCATAGGGAATACCTGACACTTTACCCACATTTATTGGCGTGTCCTCCTCTGTTCCTTACACAGCAAGTACTGGAAGGTGCTGGTCACTCATGTGCCTCTTGCATTCAGTAGGATGTCGAACAAGGGTGTTAATGAGATGCTTGTATATATATCTTGAGCATCGCTGATTATAATCGCTCAACCATTGGTGGCCGTGCCTTCTGTTGCCTGGGCCCCAAGCTCTGGAACTCCCTCCCTAAACCTCTCCACCTCTCTACCACACTTTAAGACGCTCCTTAAAACCTACCTCGTGAACCAAGTTTTTGGTCATTTGCTGTTAATTCCTCTTCTGAGGCTTGGTGTCAAATTTATCCATTTTGTCTTATCATTCAGTCATAGGCATTCCCTTGAAATCGAGGAAGACTTGCTTCCACTCCAAAAGTGAGTTCTCAGGTGGCTATACAGTTCAAATCGGGAATTGCAGTCACTGTCACAGGTGGGACAGACAGTGGTTGAAGGAAAGGGTGGGTGGGGAGTCTGGTTTGCCGCACGCTCCTTCCGCTGCCTGCGCTTGTTTTCTGCATGCTCTCGGCGACGAGACTCGAGGTGCTCAGCGCCCTCCCGGATGCTCTTCCTCCACTTAGGGTGGTCTTTGGCCAGGGACTCCCAGGTGTCAGTGGGGATATTGCATTTTATCAAGGAGGCTTTGCGAATGTCCCTGTAACATTTCCTCTGCCCACCTGGGGCTCGCTTGCCGTGTAGGAGTTCCGAGTAGAGCGCTTGCTTTGGGAGTCTTGTGTCCGACCTGCGGACAATGTGACCCGCCCAACATAGAATCATAGAAACATGGAAAATAGGTGCAGGAGTAGGCCATTCGGCCCTTCGAGCCTGCACCACCATTCAATATGATCATGGCTGATCATGCAACTTCAGTACCCCATTCCTGCTTTCTCTCCATACCCCTTGATCCCTTTAGCCGTAAGGGCCACATCTAACTCCCTTTTGAATATATCTAACGGAGCTGGTCGAGTGTGGTCAGTGCTTCAATATTGGGGATGTTGGCCTGATCGAGAACACTGACTTATGTCGCTGCTGTGAAGCACCTTGGGATATTGTACTACGTTAAAGGCGCTATATAAATACAAGTTGTGGCTGTTGTTGTTTGTGATGCTGGACTAGCAATGCAAAGGTTGGGAGTCCGTGGTGGTAAGTTGTGAAAACGAGTTTGATAAATCCAATAGGGAATTCAGGAGGAACGTCTTCACCCAGCGAGTGATGAGAATGTGGAACTTGCTACCACAGGGAGTGGTTGAGGCGTAATGCATTGATGCACTTAATGGGGAAGCTGGATAAACGCAAGAGGGAGAAAGGAATAGCGAATAGGGGTGAATTGGAGGGTGTTGTGGAGCATAAACACCGGCATAGACCAGTTGGGTCGAATGGCCTGCTTGCGATGTGAGAGTCTGTGGATAAAGAGATCGTCAGGCCACACTGAAGCTTTCGCAGTTTCAACATAGATTCAGAATAAGGGGTCGCCCATTTAAAATGGAGATGAGGAGGAATTTCTTCTCTCTGAGGGTGGTGAATCTTTAGAATTCTCTGCCCCAGAGAGCTGTGGAGGCTGGGTCATTGAATATATTTAAGGCGGAGATAGACAGAGTTCTGAATGATAGGGGAGTCAAGGGGTATGGGGAGCGGGCGGGGAAGTGGAATTAATCCTAAGATCAGAACAGCCATGATATTGAATGGCGGAGCAGGCTCAAGGGGGCCTACTCCTGCTCCTATTTCTTATGTTCTTACGTTCCATTTGCCAGCTCTGTCATCTATCACAGCTAAAGAGCAGAAGTACATTCCCCCAAAATTTTTAATTGCTCCGTGCCTATCAAGTAGACAATCATCACAGTTAGTGGTTGCATTTCCACGTCTTTTGTCAGCAGATGTTTTATTTTCGATGAGGTGGCAGATTGCAATGAGCTTCTGCTCGCTGTGCTCTGGGAGAGTTATTAATCGCACGGAGCGGAGCGTTTGTTGGCAATCGTCTCCACTCTGCGACATTTCCCGTGTCACTCAGTGATGTTTGATAAACCTTCACACTGTCACTGCACTCTCCAAGGGTTGAAGGTTAAGAGCCCGATTGGGGTTTCACCACTTCGCGCATTAAGCGGCACGCTACGCCCCTCTTTTGAATCACACATGGCGCAGTCCCAAAAGGAAGCAAGGAAGACCTGCATTTATATAGCGCCTTTCTTGCTCACCGGACGTTCTAAAGCACTTTGCAGACAATAAAGGACTTTGGGAGTGTAGTCACTGTTGTAATGTGGGAAACGTGGCAGCCAATTTGCGCACAGCAAGCTCCCACAAACAGTAGTGTGATAATGACCAGATAATCTGTTTTTTTGTTATGTTGATTGAGGGATAAATATTGGCCCCAGGACACCGGGAATAACTCCCATGCTCCTCTTCGAAATAGTGCCATGGGATCTTTTATGTCCACCTGAGAGAGCAGACGGGACCTTGGTTTAATGTCTCATCTGAAAGACGGCACCTCCGGCAGTGCAGCGCTCCTTCAGTACTGCACTGAAATGCCAGCCTAGATTTGTGTGCTCAAAACATTCTGAAATCAAAATCATGAGGGGTCTGAACAGATTAGATAGAGAGACACTGTTCCCATTAGCCGAAGGGTCGAGAACCAGAGAACTCAGATTTAAGGCGATTACCAAAGGAGACATAACAAAACTAACAAAGACCGCCTATTTCCACCTCCAAAACATCGCCCGTCTCCACCCCTGCCTCAGTTCATCCGCTGTTGAAGCCCTCACCCATGTCTTTGTTACCTCCAGACTTGACTCTGCCAACACAAGCCTGGCCGGCCTCCCACATTCTACCCTACATAAACTAGAGATGATCCAAAACTCGGCTGCCCGTGCCCTAACTCTCACCAACTCCCGCTCACCCATCACCCCTGTGCTCGCCGACCTACATTGGCTCCCGGTTAAGCAAAATTCTCACCTTTGTTTTCAAATCCCTCCATGGCCTCGACCCTTCCCTATCTCTGCAATCTCCTCCAGCCCCACAAACCCCCCTCCCCCGAGATGTCTGCGCTCCTCTAATTCTGCCCTCTTGAGCATCCCTGATTATAATCGCTCCACCATTGGTGGCCGTGCCTTCTGTTGTCTGGGCCCCAAGCTCTGGAACTCCCTGCCTAAACCTCTCTGCTTCTCTACCTCTCTTTCCTCCTTTAAGACGCTCCTTTATACCAACCTCTTTGACCAAGCTTTTGAACCCCTGCCCTATTATCTCCTTGTCTGGCTCAGTGTCAATTTTGTTGAATTATAATACTCCTGTGAAGCACCTTGGGACTTTTTACTACATTAAAGGCGCTATATAAATACATGTTGTTGTTGATTCTTCAATAGTTATCCCGACTGAAAAGCTCTTTTATCTGCGAGTTGACATTGCAGTCTATTCCTGTTATTCTCCTGAGCCTCTTGAACTGGAAAGGTCTAGCCATGTGGTTTTCTGGTGTGGGCGGAGTGTGTCAATGGCAAGCTTCCAGCCACCCTCTCACTGGTCTTTGCAAATGTTCAGGGGAAAGGGGAGTTTTCTGAGCACTGACAGGTCAAACCTTCCGTTGGAGAACTTGTAAATGTGCCAAAATGTTGTTGCTGGAGGGGGAAGATCTATCCCCTTCTGAGTTCCTTGTGCCGGCATCAGTTCCTTCAGCGTGGATGATTACACAGGATTATACCGGATATACGGCACAGAATCAGGCCATTCGGCCAAACCAGTCCATGCCGGCGTTTATGCTCCACTCGAGCCTCCTCCCGTCTTTCCTCATCTAAATCTATCAGCATAACCCTCTATTCCCTTCTCCCTCATATGCTTGTCCAGCCTCCCTTTAAATGCATCGATACTATTCGCTTCAACCACTCCCTGTGGCAGCGAGTTCCACATTCTCACCACTCTCTGGGTAAAGAAGTTTCTTCTGAATTCCCGATTGGATATCTTGGTGACTATCTTATATTGATGGCCTCTAGTTATGCTCGTCCCCACAAATGCAAACACTCTCTCTGTATCCACTCGATCAAATTTTAAAGACCTCTATTAGGTTTCAAGAGAAAATGGACCCAGCCTGTTCAACCTTTCCTGCAATATCTCCATGAGAAAGCACTTTGCAATGTACCCGAGGCTTTGGCCAACCTGATAAACTTCTATTAAAAATAGCCTTGTAGCAGTGGCAAGGACTGAGTAACCCTGCACCGCTCTGTGTAAATATAAATAGCTTCAAGGGTAGTGAATAACAGTGTCACAATGGTAATGCGCTCCACTAAATAAAACCCAGCTCACGCACACACCCAAACCCAGCAAGTCTCCCGGACTTTCTCCATTTTATTGCAGGTATAGCCCTCATTTGGACCCTCCCCGCTGGTTTTCTGAGCTGAAAATGGGCCGTTCCCCAAATCTTTCCTCCTCATTCGGGCCGAAACTTGCCGGAGTGGGTTCTCCCCGTGGCACGCGCCATCAGTTAGACTTTCCCCCGCACCTCTCGGCTCAATATTGTTTTTTGCACCCTGACTTGCTGGATGTGTGAGCCGATAACGGCATGGAGAGGGCAACAGGGCATCTGGGTCCTCGGTGTATAATCATAGAATCATAGAAATTAGGTGCAGGAGTAGGCCATTCGGCCCTTCGAGCCTGCACCGCCATTCAATAAGATCATGGCTGATCATTCAACCTCAGTACCCCTTTCCTGCTTTCTCTCCATACCCCTTGATCCCTTTAGCCGTAAGGACCATATCTAACTCCCTCTTGAATATATCTAACGAACTGGCCTCAACAATGTTCTGCAGTAGAGAATTCCACAGGTTATCGGGACCAACCGTCTAGATCAATGGTGTATAAAAGCAGGGAAGTCTTGCTACAACTGTGCATGAAACACAAAAAGTAAGTATGCAGGTACAGTAAGTAATCAGGAAGGCAAATGGAATGTTGGCCTTTATTTCAAGGGGGAATAGAGTATAAAAGCAGGGAAGTCTTGCTACAGTCATACAGGGTATTGGTGAGACCACACCTGGAATACTATGTACAGTTTTGGTCTTAGAGGAAGGATATACTTGCATTGGAGGCAGTTCAGAGAAGGTTCACGAGTTTGATTCCTGAGATGAAGGGGTTGACTGATGAAGATAGGTTGAGCATGTTGGGCCTATACTCATTGGAGTTTAGAAAAATGAGAGGTGATCGTAATGAAACGTATAAGATTCTGAGGGGGCTCGACAAGGTGGATGCAGAGCGGATGATTCCCCTCGTGGAGGAATATAAAACTAGGGGGCATAGTTTCAGAATAAGGGGCCGCCCATTTAAAACTGAGATGAGGAGGAATTTCTTCTGTCAGAGGGTCGTAAATCTATGGAATTCTCTGCCCCAGAGACCTGTGGAGACTGCGTCATTGAATGTATTTAAGGTGGAGGTAGACAGATTTTTGAGCGATAAGGGAGTCAAGGGTTATGGGGAGCGGGCGGGGAAGTGGAGTTGAGCCCAGGATCAGATCAGCCATGATCTTATTGAATGGCAGAGCAGGCTCGAGGGGCCAGGTGGCCTACTCCTGTTCCTATTTCTTATTTTCTTATTAACCCATAACATTTACAGATTGTGAAATAAACAGAGGAACGACGGAGAAGGAGGATGAATTCAAGTCAAATCAGGTACAGAAAGAAAAGTAAAGAAAGGAAATGAAAGATTGAACACTGAAAGGAAAAAGAAAAAAAACAATTTACACTTAAAATTGATCATTTTTAAAATCTTCAACAATTTACTGCCTGAAAGAATGAGACTCCAAATTGTTCCCTTTCTGGGCCAGAGAGGTTGACTGGCAAGCATTAACAATTACCATGTCATTCTAAGGGGGCTTACGCTATTACTTACTAGATTTAACTTTCACAGCATGTTTAATGGGCAGTTAACGTGCAAATCCAGCAAGTTCTTAAAAGTAATAGGGAGGCTAAGGGAGAGATACTGCTTGCATGAAGCAAATGGCGGAGTGGCGTATATCGACTAGCAAGTTCTGGAGATTTGCAACCCACAATGTATCGTTTGAACTTTACATTAAGAACATAAGAAATAGGAACAGGAGTAGACCATACATCTACTCGAGCCTGCTCCGCCATTCAATAAGGTCATGGCTGATCTGATCATGGACTCAGCTCCACTTCCCCGCCCGCTCCCCATAACCCCTTATCCCCTTGTCGTTTAAGAAACTGTCTATTTCTGTCTTATATTTATTCCATGTCCCAGCTTCCACAGCTCTCTGAGGCAGCGAATTCCACAGATTTACAACCCTCTGAGCGAAGAAATTTCTCCTCATCTCAGTGTTAAATGGGTGGTCCCTTATTCTAAGATCATGCCCCCTAGTTCTAGTTTCCACCATCGGTGGAAACATCCTCTCTGCATCCACCTTGTCAAGCCCCCTCATAATCTTATACTATTTCGATAAGATCACCTCTCATTCTTCTGAATTCCAATGAGTAGAGGCCCAACCTACTCAACCTTTCCTCATGTCAACCCCCTCATCCCCAGAAACAACTTAGTGAACCTTCTCTGAACTGCCTCCAAAGCAAGTTATCCTTTTGTAAATATAGAAATCAAAACTGCAAGCAGTATTCCAGGTGTGGCCTCACCAATACCCTGTGTAATTGTAGCAAGACTTCCCTGCCATCAGGTCCAGGGGATTTATCTGCCTTTAGTCCCATTATCTCACTGAGTACCACCTCCTTAGTGATTGTGATTCTGTTAAATTCCTCCCCTGCTATAGCTCCTTGACTATCCACTGTTGGAATATTGTTAGTGTCCTCTACCGTAAAGACTGATACAAAATATTTGTTCAGAGTTTCTGCCATCTCCATGTTCCCCATTACTAATTCCCCGGTCTCGTCCTCTCAGGGACCAACATTTACTTTAGCCACTCTTTTCCTTTGTATATACCTATAGAAACTCTTGCAACTGTTTTTATATTTTGTGCTAGTTTACTTTCATAGTCTATCTTCCCTTCTTTAATCATTTTTTTAGTCATTCTTTGCTGGCTTTTAAAAGCTCCCTTGTCTTCTGTCCTCCCACTAGTTTTGGCCACTTTGTATGCCCTTGTTTTTAATTGGGATACCATCCTTTATTTCTTTAGTTAGCCACGGATGGCTATCTTTTCTCTTGCACCCTTTCCTCCTCACTGGAATATATTTTTCTTGAGAGTTGTGAAATATCTCATTAAATTTACACAACTGTTCATCAACCATCCTACACTTTAATCTATTTTCCCCAGACCACTTTAGCCAATTCTGCCCTCATACCTTCATAGTCTCCTTTATTTAAGCTTAGTACACTGGTTAGAGATCCTTACTGGCTGTCCTGCACATTATTTTTTTTTATTCGTTCATGGGATGTGGGTGTCGCAAGGCCGACATTTATTGCCCATCCCTAATTGCCCCTTGAGAAGGTGGTGGTGAGCCGCCTTCTTGAACCGCTGCAGTCCGTGTGGTGAAGGTGCTCCTACAGTGTTGATATGGAGGGAGTTCCAGGGTTTTGACCCAGCAACGCTGAAGGAACGGTGATATATTTCCAAGTTCAGGATGGTGTGTGACTTGGAGGGGAACGTGGAGGTGGTGGTGTTCCCAAGCGCCTGCTGCCCTTGTCCTTCTAGGTGGTAAAGGTCGCGGGTTTGGGAGGTGCTGCTGAAGAAGCCTTGGCGAGTTGCTGCAGTGCATCTTGTAGATGGTACACACTGCAGCCACGGTGCGCCGGTGGTGGAGGGAGTGAATGTTGAAGATGGTGGATCAAGCGGGCTGCTTTGTCCTGGATGGTGTCGAGCTTCTTGATTGTTGTTGGAGCTGCACTCATCCAGGCAAGTGGAGAGTATACCATCACACTTCTGACTTGTGCCTTGTAGATGGTGGAAAGGCTTTGGGGAGTCAGGAATGAGGCAGTCACTGCAGAATACCCAGCCTCTGACCTGTTCTTGTAGTCACAGTGTTTATGTGACTGGTTCAGTTAATGTTTCTGGTCAATGGTGACCCCCAGGATGTTGATGGTGGGGGATTCGGCGATGGTAATGCTGTTGAATCTTATGGGGAGGTGGTTAGACTCTCTCTTATTGGACATCCCTAATTGCCCCTTGAGAAGGTGGTGGTGAGCCGCCTTCTTGAACCGCTGCAGTCCGTGTGGTGAAGGTGCTCCTACAGTGTTGATATGGAGGGAGTGTGGCACGACTTGTGTGGCACGAATGTTACTTGCCACTTATCAGCCCAAGCCTGAATGTCGTCCAGGTCTTGTTGCATGTGGGCATGGACTGCTCCATTATCTGAGGAGTTGCGAATGGCACTGAACACTGTGCAGTCATCAGCGAACGTCCCCACTTCTGACCTTACGATGAAGCCGCCATTCAGACACCATTAGTTGTTCAGCAAGTTCCGGCCCAGTATGTTGAAGTAAAAACACTTCGCACTCTTTCCTACTCCAACTAACTGTTACATAAGAATATAAGCACATAAGAATTAGGATCAAGGGAAGGCCATTCGGCCC
Source organism: Pristiophorus japonicus (assembly GCF_044704955.1). NCBI lineage: Eukaryota > Metazoa > Chordata > Chondrichthyes > Pristiophoridae > Pristiophorus > Pristiophorus japonicus. The sequence continues at coordinate 83,764,657 of NC_091995.1, forward strand.
CTCGAGTCTGCTCCGCCATTCAATAAGATCATGGCTGATCTTCGACCACAACTGCAATTTCCCGCCCGATCCCCATATCCCTGGATTCCCCGAGAGTCCACAAATCTATCTCTCTCCTTCACAAGAAATCTTTGCCTCATTCCATTTTCCTTTCGCCCTAACAATGTACAATGTTCTGTGTGCTCGATGATACCTAATCATCACTTCTTGATTCACCTCATCTCATTACCTACACATTTCAACCTTGCGTGGTGGGCCCTAGATCACCCATTAATTTAAAAAACTAGAGTTTGTTTTTGTGAATCGTCTGCTTTTTTTCCCATAAAAAGGTTGGTTCTGGGAAAAACGTTTCTGCTCTTGGAAGGATCAAGTTGATCCTTGATTGACAGGAACTGTTTCATCATGTGTTGAAGCAACAACCATTAATGATTTAATAGATTTTCTCATCGAGGCTCTAATTAAGTGGAAAAGACATAATTAATAAAAATCCATTCCATGCTGGTAGCTTTTCGTTTATAATTCATTCACAGGATGTGGAGGTCGCTTGCAAGGCCAACATTTATTGCCCGTCGTTCAGCAATGCCCTCAGAGGGAATTTGCAGGAAGCCTACAAGATATCCATGCTGTTACACCGGAAGAACGTGAGAAATAGGAGCAGGAGTAGGCCATACGGCCCCTTGAGCCTGCTCCGCCATTCAATAAGCTCATGGCTGATCTGATCATGGACTTGGCTCCACTGCCCTGCCTGCTCCCCATATCGGTCAACAATCTGTCTGTCCCCACCTTGAATATATTCAATGACCCAGCCTCCACAACTCTCTGGGGCAGAGAATTCTAAAGATTCACGACTCTCTGCGAGAAGAAATTCCTCCTCATCTCAGTTCTTAATGGGCGACCCCTTATTCTTAAATTATGCCCGCTAGTTCTAGATTCCCCCACGAGGGGAAACATCCTCTCTGCATTTACCTTGGCGAGCCCACTCAGAATTTTATATGTTTCAATAAGATCACCTCTCATTCTTCTAAACTCCAATGAGTACAGGCCCAACCTTTCTTCATAAGTCAATCCCTTCATCTTAGGAATCAACCTGGTGAACCTCCTCTGAACTGCCTCCAATGCAAGTATATCCCTCCTTAAATAAGGAGACCAAAACTGTATGCAGTACTCCAGGTGTGGCCTGACCAACGCCCTGTACAGTTGTAGCAGGACTTTGGCCTGGACATCTGACCTAGATATTGACATTTGATTTGCTTTGCGACTACCATATGCAAGAAAATTGCCCTCAAGGAGATGGTGGTGAGCCACCTTCTTGCTTTGGGAGTCTTGTGTCGGGCATGCGAACAATGTGGCCCGCCCAACAGAGCTGGTCGAGTGTGATCTGTGCTTCGATGCTGGGGATGTTGGACTGATTGAGAACACTGACGTTGGTGCATCTGTCCTCCCAGTGGGTTTTCAGGATCTTGCGGAGACATCGTTGGTGGCATTTCTCCACCGATTTGAGGTGTTACCTCTATATGGTCCACGTCTCTGAGCCATACAGGATGGCAGGTATCACTACAGATCTGTGGACCATAAGCTTGGTGCCAGATTTGAGGGCCTGATCTTTGGATGCAACTTGCTGGGCCATTTCAAAGGGCAGTAAAGAGTCAACCACATTGCTGTGGGTCTGGAGTCACATATCGGCCAGACCGGGTAAGGGCAGCAGATTTCCTGCCCTAAAGGACATTAGTGAACCAGTTGGGTTTTTATGACAATCAGGTAGTTACATAACCATTACTAGCTTTTTTATTTAATTTCAAATTTGTATTAATTCATTTAATTTATATTCCCCAGCTGCCACAGTGGCATTTGAACTCATGTCTCCCCAAATTATTAGCCCAGACTTTTGGATTACTGGTCCAGTAGCATTTTTTTATTATTCATTCACAGGATGTGGGCGTCGCTGGCAAGGCCCATCCCTAATTGCCCTCGAGAAGGTGGTGCTGAGCCATGCTGCAGTCCGTGTGGTGAAGATACTCTCACAGTTCTGGTAGCAGTTTGGTACAATTGAAACATAGAAACATAGAAAATAGGTGCAGGAGTAGGCCATTTGGCTCTTCGAGCCTGCACCACCATTCAATAAGATCATGGCTGATCATGCAACTTCAGTACCCCATTCCTGCTTTCTCTCCATACCCCTTGATCCCTTTAGCCATAAGGGCCATATCTAACTCTCTTTTGAATATATCTAAAGAACTGGCATCAACAACTTTCTGTGGTAGAGAATTCCACAGGTTCACAATTCTCTGAGTGAAGAAGTTTCTCCTCATCTCGGTCCTAAATGGCTTACCCCTTATCCTTAGACTGTGACCCCTGGTTCTGGACTTCCCCAACATCGGGAACATTCTTCCTGCATCTAACCTGTCCAATCCCATTAGAATTTTATATGTTTCTATGGGATCCCCTCTCATTCTTCTAAACTCCAGTGAATATAAGCCCCGTTGATCCAGTCTTTCTTCATATGTCAGTCCTGCCATCCCGGGAATCAGTCTGATGAACCTTCGCTGCACTCCCTCAATAGCAAGAATGTCCTTCCTCAGATTAGTGTCTCGCTGGCTCATTGCAGAGGGCAGTTAAGGGTCAACCACATTGCTGTGGGTCTGGAGTCACATATCGGCCAGACCGGGTAAGGGCGGCACATTTCTTTCCCTAAAAGACATCAGTGAACCAGATGGGCTTTTACAATAATCCAGTAGTTTCATGGGGCTCAATTTTCCCCAGTATTTGCGCCGTTTTGTTTTGGAGCAAGCTGCTTTTTCTGGCCTAACTGAAAAATTCCCAGTTTCTCCAATCAATTTGCACCAGCGTACAACTCAGTTAGTTATGAAATGTTTAAGTCAGTTTTTTTTCAGCCAAAGGGGGCGTAACCAGCCACCCGTGCCAATTCCGGCTATTTAGGAAAGTTTGGCCAGCTGAGAGTTACTCCAGTTCTGATTAGGCCAGCGTATGTAGCCTGTCCTGAAAAACCTTCCCTTTAAGATGCTCGGACACACTGAAAGAATTGAAAAACACATATCAGCAACTTAGCTCCAACCCCGCCCAAAGGCTGTCCGGTGTGTGTGAGAGAGAGAGAGAGAGAGAGAGAGAGAGAGAGAGAGAGAGAGACCCGAACGAGCGGCCGAGAATGGGACCGGACCAGACAGCCTTCAGGCTGGGTCGGAGGTAAGGTGGTGCTATATGTTTTTCAATTCTTTTAATGCGTTGGGAGGTGGCTGTCTGCTTCACTTTGCCACATTGTTACCGTGGCAGCCCGATCTTTTTTGGCGCAGATCAAGGCTCCACCCCCCTCGGGTTAGGCCACGGCAAAATGAAGAGATCCAACGGCAAAACTTACAACACTTTTGTCTTGGCGTACTTGGGCCCCAAAAAATCGGGCGTAACTCTTCAAGTACGCCAAAAAAATGCTTTGGGGAAAATTGAGCCCATGGTTAGCATGTTACTGATGTTAGCTTTTGTTTTTAAATTAAAGATATGTTTAATTAACTGAATTTAAATTCCCCAGGTGCCAGGGTGGAATTTGAACTCTGATCTCTAGATCATTAGTCCACATACTTTGGTTAATGGCCTAGTAACATAACCACTATGCGACATACCAAACCTTGCAACGTTTATTCAATAGCCCAAGTCATTCAAGTGCAGCGCCTCAACTGGACTATTCCACTGAAGTGAGAAGAGGGTGGAGGAGGAGTGGACTTTCCCAACAGATGCTTCCGGCACTGAGTATCATGTTTCGGGGCTGGTGGAGGGGGTGTCCGATTGCCTCATCGGAGAAGAGTTGATGAAGCTCACAGAATAAGGAAGGTCACGCTGTTCCGGAAAAAGATGTGATCACCCATGACGATGCCAAAAAGCCAAATGTCTCTCCATCTATTTGCCAACCTAGTAAACTGTCTCAAGAAAATGGTTAGGCAAAGTCACCTTTTTTGCCCCTGGACTCACCACGGGCAGATTGATACTGGTGATGAGATAAAACTTTACCATTTCCTAGCAAGCAATTTATCTCCAATGAGTATCCATTATTCTCTATTTAATTACTCCCAAGCATGACTTAATCACTCTCAAGTATTCATTATTCTCTTTAATTTCTCTCAAACATCTATTATCCTCTATTAAATCACTCCTACTTTTTCATAATTCTCTGTTAAATGCTCCTAAGTCGACATTATTTGCTATTTGATTACTCTGAAGTATCCATTATCTTGTCTTTATCATTCCCAATGTTCATTATTGCCTTTTTAATTATTCCGAACTACCATTATGCTCTATTTAGTCATGTTTGACCTACCACCTTTATCGATCTAAAACCTTAATAGCGTAGAAATGACTGTTGGTGATATTAGATGTTTCCACTGATGGAGGAGACTAGAACTAGAGGGCATGATCTTAGAATAAAGGGCCCCCCATTTAAAACAGAGATGAGGAGAAATTTCTTCTCTCAGAGGGTTGTAAATCTGTGAAATTCGCTGCCTCAGTGAAATTCAATGACCCTGTGGAAGCTGGGTCATTGAATGAATTTAAAACAGAAATAGACAGTTTCTTAACCGATAAGGTGATAAGGGGTTATGGGGAGTGGGCAGGGAAGTGGAGCTGAGTCCATGATCAGATCAGCCATGATCTTATTGAATGGCGGAGCAGGCTTGAGGGGCCGTCTGGCCTACTCCTGCTTCTATTTCTTATGTTCTTATGTTCTCCTTAGAGCAGAGAAGGTTGAGAGGGGATTTGATCGAGGTGTTCAAAATCATGAGGGGTCTGGACAGAGTAGAGAGAGAGAGAAACTGTTCCCATTGGCAGAAGGGTTGAGAACCAGAGGACACAGATTTAAGGTGATTGGCAAAAAAACCAAAGGCAGCAGATAATCTGTTTTAGTGATGTTGATTGAGGGATAAATATTGGACAAGACACTCGGGATAACTCCCCTACTCCTGTTCGAAATAATGGCCGCGGGATCTTTTATGCCCACCTGAGAGAGCAGAAAGGGCCTCTGTTATGTATGTAACCCTTGGCAACCAGTATCATACCACCACCAGAGGGCCTACCTGTTAGAGTCCCAAGGGATCCCAGCATTCCTTGGGAGCACTGTTATATAAGCAGGCCTCCCATGCTGTACCAACACTCTGGAGTTTAATTAAAGGAGCTAAGCTCACACTTACTCGTTGCATACAGTGCTCAGTTGTATCACTTTATTATGAGCGTAACAGCCTTGGTTTAATGTCTCATCTGAAAGACAGCACCTCCGACAGTGCAGCGCTCCCTCAGCACTGCACTGGGAGTGTCAACCTAGATTTTGGTGCTCAAGCCCCTGGAGTGGGACCTGAACCCTCAACCTTCTGACTCAGAGGTGAGTGTGCTGCCCACTGAGCCACTGGCTGGGTGGGCAGTTGGAGGCAGAAGAATCATGTGATGAAATCTCCAGGAATACGTCCAATCAGAGATGGCGAGCCTGTGAAGGCGGAGGGGAGGAATAACACCTTTGTTCTGTGGATGCTCGCACTTCTATGATGGACCAAGAAAGGAGACACCATTCGAGTCAGGTCTGCCCCGATGTGTCCACCATCAAGTTTCTGAAGCAATTCCTTCATGTGGCAATCACCTTCTGAGGAGATAGAATCCTTGCCTGACAGAAAAAAGTAATGCTGCTTTTTTTAAATGATTGACATGTCATCAAATCCCTCGTCATTTCCAGACTGAAAAAAAAAGATGAAAGAAATCACTTGTTTTCTCCCTCTTGAAAAATGCTTGAAATAGTTCTCTGCAACGGACGCATTCTCCCAGCTCATTTCGAAGATTATTAATTATTTACTGAATAAACTGCAATTTAGAACATTAATTGTACACCAGAAGGCTCGAGCTATCAATATTTCATGAGGAAAGTTCCAGCAAAAATTAATTTATTTTGACGCCTTTTTCTGAAGTGCTGGAGTGAGAGCGACTCACAGTTAAAGGGATGGTATTCTTCTATCGATGAGGCGCTTTACAGCCTCAACATCGAGGTCAACAATTCCGGATCATAAACTCTGTCCCCATTGTTTCGGACGGCAGCTGTTGCTGGTGATTCTGCAATTCCCATTTCCACCCTATCTAGACTCATCTTTTGTTTCTTAACTTGTCCCATTACCATCTCCTTTTGCCTTGCACCATCATCCCATTTGTCTCTCTAATCTCTCCTGCCTTCTACCCTATTGCAGACCTTCCCTTTTTAGTTCTTTCCTCCTCTCCCGCCTTTCCTAAGGAAGGATATACTTGCCATAGAGGGATTGCAGTGAAGGTTCACCAGACTGATTCCTGGGAAAAAGCGGGAATATGGTGTTGAGATGGAGGATCAGCCATGATCTTATTGAATGGCGGTGCAGGCTCAAAGGGCCGAATGGCCTACTCCTGTTCCTATTTCCGATGTTTCTATATGTTTTCCCTGCCCCTGCACTTGCTTAAGATCCTGTTACATCTCTAACTTTTTTCAGTTCTGAGGAAGGGTCAGCGACCTGAAATGTTAGCTCTGTCTCTCTTTCTCTCGGCAGATGCTGCCCGACCCGCTGAGCGTTTCCAGCATTTTCTGGGACCGAATTTCAGCCTCCCGATAAGGCCCGGTACCGCCGGAACGTGGTGACCAGCCGACGGAATCCAACGGCCGCCGATTCGTGGCAAAATGGCGGCCGCCACCAGCCAGATTCAGCACGGGAGGGCGGGGGGTTGGTTTCTGGCGGTCCCCACTTCTGCCCCGCCATTGCCAAGCGGCATTAAGTGCGTCATCAGAGCGCCCCCCCACCACCTCCAGCAAAATTCAGGCCCAAAAATCTAATGGCTGCCGAGCAGTGCCCCCGACAGCTTTCTCTGTTGGTGCACCTTTTGTGCTCTCCCTCTGCCCCGGCTGCACGGCGGCCATTAAAAGCGAGGGCCCACTGCCGCGGCCGCCATTTTTTTTTTGCCGGATGATTTCTATGTTGACCGGACTATTGTGCTCCCCCCCCTCGGGTTCGGCCGGGCCGCCAACAGGTAGCCTGGCACTTCCCTCTTGGGTGCCAGGCCGTTGGCCCAGCCGAAACCCTCCCTGGTGGCCCAGTGACCGATCCTAAATAATCGCTGCTTCTCTCCCCTTTACGTTGAGGGGAGAGCTGTGGTGACGCACACGCGCACTGACGTCACCACCGCCCTGCTGCTGACTGACAGTGGTGGAGAATCCTGGCCGCTTCAAAAAAAAAAGGACAAAGAGCTGAATGTCAATCAAGAGTCGACATAATCCTACCCGGCGGTGAAAACACATCACAATCGGGAAGTGCGCCAGGTTTCTGATGAGCCTGAATTTCGGCCCCTCTGTTTTTAGCACCTCATTGTTATTCCGCCTGTGGCTCAGTGGGCAGCACTTTCTCTGGGTCATGAGGTTGTGGGTTCAAGTCCCACTCCAGAGACTTGAGCACACAAAATCTAGGCTGACATAGAAACATAGAAAATAGGTGCAGGAATAGGCCATTCGGCCCTTCGAGCCTGCACCACCATTCAATATGATCATAAGAACATAAGAACATAAGAATTAGGAACAGGAGTAGGCCATCTAGCCCCTCGAGCCTGCTCCGCCATTCAATAAGATCATGGCGGATCTGGCCGTGGACTCAGCTCCACTTACCCGCCCGCTCCCCGTAACCCTTAATTCCCTTATTGGTTAAAAATCTATCTATCTATGACTTGAATACATTCAATGAGCCAGCCTCAACTGCTTCCTTGGGCAGAGAATTCCACAGATTCACAACCCTCTGGGAGAAGAAATTCCTTCTCAACTCGGTTTTAAATTGGCTCCCCTGTATTTTGAGGCTGTGCCCCCTAGTTCTAGTCTCCTCGACCAGTGGAAACAACCTCTCCGCCTCTATCTTGTCTATCGCTTTCATTATTTTAAATGTTTCTATAAGATCACCCCTCATCCTTCTGAACTCCAATGAGTAAAGACCCAGTCTACTCATTCTATCATCATAAGGTAACCCCCTCACCCCCTCATGCACTTCAGTACCCCATTCCTGCCTTCTCTCCATACCCCTTGATCCCTTTAGCCACAAGGGCCACATCTAACTCCCTTTTGAATATGTCCAATGAACAGGCCTCAACAACTTTCTGTGGCAGAGAATTCCACAGGTTCACAACTCTCTGGGTGAAAAAGTTTCTCCTCATCGCGGTCCTATATGGCTTACCCCTAATCTTTAGACTGTGACCCCTGATTCTGGACTTCCCCAACATCGGGAACATTCTACCTGCATCTAACCTGTCCAGTCCCGTCAGAATTTTATAAGTTTCTATGAGATCCCCTCCCAGTGCAGTGCTGAGGGAGCGCTGCACTGTCAGAGGTGCCGTCTTTCAGATGAGACGTTAAACCGAGGCTCTCTCAGGTGGACGTAAAAGATCCCATGGCACTATTTCGAAGAAGAGCAGGGGAGTTATCCCCGGTGTCCTGAGGCCATTATTTATCCCTCAATCAACAGAACAAAAGCAGATTATCTGGTCATTGTCACATTGCTGTTTGTGGGAGCTTGCTGTGTGCAAATTGGCTGCCGCGTTTCCCACATTACAACAGTGACTACACTTCAAACAGTATTTTATTAGTTGCAAAGTGCTTTGAGATGTCCGGTGGTCATGAAAGGTGCTATATAAATGCAAGTCTGTCTTAATTCCCCATCTACAAATAGTTTTATAATGAATAAATGTTCAACAATAATGACAAGGAAAAACACACTTTTTTTTTAATGCCACTGATATTTCTCTCCCGGATATTTCTGGCAGCTGTGTCCTGGAGATTGGTTTCCCATTCCTGGAAACTCCAGGGCATTCCTGGAGGCTGGGACACCTGCACCAAGTCACGTTCCCAGCCCGGTGCTTTGAAACAAAAAGCAAAACCGTCTCTCTCACAAATTGGAAACAGTAGCCCAGTGGTTAGGTTACTGGACTAATAATCTCAGAGACATGAGTTCAAATCCCACCATGACAGCTGAGGAATTTAAATTCAGTTAATTAAATAAATCTGGAATAAAAAGCTGTTATCAGTAATGGTGTGCATGATTGTTGGAAAAACCCTTTTGGTTCACTAATGCCCTTTAGGGAAGGAAATCTGCTGCCCTTACCTGGTCTGGCCGATATGTGACTCCAGACCCACAGCAATGTCGATGACTCTTACCTGCCCCTCTGAAATGGTGGCTCACCTCCTCCTTGACAGAGATCGATAGATTTTTGGATATTGAGGGAATCAAGGCATATGGGGACAGTGCAGGAAAGTGGAGTTGAGGTCAAAGATCAGCCATGATCTTATTGAATGGCGGAGCAGGCTCGAGCGCCGAAAGGCCTACTCCTGCTCCTAAATCTTATGTTCTTATGTTCAAAGGCAATTTGGAATGGGCAATAAATGCTGGCTCTGCCCACATCCCATGGACGAATAAAAAAATGTTTTTAATTGTTTGCAAGCTCAAAAGCTTGGCTGTCAGCCGAGCCTTCTCCCTGGGTCATGGAGTAGTTTTTTCAGGCCTCTCAACTGACACAAATTGGGAAGGGGATCACAATGTTGGCAGATGGTGCCTAATGGTGAGTATCTGTGGTTGTCTACTTGAGAACAGGGTTGATAGTAAAAAATGATTTATGCGTTTAATAATGAAAATAACTGCTTGTATTCATTTTTGTAAGACTATTATATTCGAAAGAATATATAATGGTTATAATTTGAGTTGCGAGGGGAGTGGAGAAGCCAATTAAACTCAGTCCAAATCTTGCCTTCTTAGATTGGCTCGGCGAAGCAGAGCAGATTTGCTGTATTTAATTAAGATAAGGAAAAAGTTCCAGGGCACCACTAAATTTCAACAGAAGCCAAAGGCGACATGAGCAAAAACTTTTTTACGCGGTGATTGGTTATGATCTGGAATGCGCTGCCTGAGAGGGTGGTGGAGACAGACTCAATCGTGGCTTTCAAGAGGGAATTGGATAAGTACCTGAAGGGAAAAAAAAATACAGAGCTATTGGGAAAGGGTGGGAGGTTGGGGTTAGTTGAGGTGTTCTTGCAGAGAGCCAACATGATTTTCCAGCAACTTTAGTGGGATGTTAACACCCTGAGGGAGCAGGCTATATGCCATTTTGTGGTGGAATTGACAGCAGCGAGAACATAGCCAAGCCAACTCCAACTTCGTCCAACGTATATCGTCAAACACTTTCCGTTAAAGATCATTGACTGATTTCTTAGTCTTGTACAGACGAGGACTGAAGTTGCCTTCTTCCTTACGAAGTTTTTAAGCAGACTGAAATTGAGATGGGGCTGTGATACAGTAGATACCACAATAGGGCTGCCGGAGATATCTGAAATGCAGCTAATTTGCCTATGTAAATGCACCCCAATTAATATAACTCTTTCATGTCCTAACAGGATAGTAAATATACCAATTTAAGCTTCTTATAGATAGGAAATTGTATTTGGGATACAGGATGAAAGTCCATGTTTAATGAACATATTTGCATATCTAAATTAGATCTAATTAGCATTTTTACTATAACTGCATAATGCAAAAAATATATTCTCCAGAGGTACATTGTGCTCTTTATATCAACTTAAAGAAAAATATATTTTTCTGAGCTGTTGTTATAAACATAGGTTGGTACATAAAATGTCTTTTAAATTCAGAACCAAAAACAGCAACCTAAGCTATGCGATTGGGGTCTTGAAAGAATGACCACAGACCTAATTAGACATTGTTTTTAATCGCTGATAGATGTATGCCTGCAGCGCCTCGTTTTGCAATTAGCATATTACATTGCTGGTCAGCAAAGGATCATGGGAAAACCTACCAAATCAGGTTCTACGGTGGGTCACTTGGGAAAGCCAGTCTGTACCTGAGATGTCCAGACAAGAAGGTCCAAATTCTGTGATGGCCTCCCCCTTACAACACAACAGGAACCCTGGCCCGATCTCACAGAGCTAGGATCCATGACTTTCATGTTGGAACGTAATGTGAAAGATTTAGGTCAATGCCAATTATGCCGACTCTGATTCACAAATAAAGAAAATAATTCCAATGGGATGATTAATTCTTTCTTTCTGATGCAGAACTTCCTCTCAGTATTTCTTGCCCCTCTGGCCAAAACATGATCAAATCACTCACTTCAGCCTCCAGGGGCTTCCTGCTTGTGTTGCCATGAATTCTGGGAACAATTGTGTCACTGTATGAAGCTTTCTTCTTCCATGTACATAACCTTGGGTGAGCACATGACTTTGTCAATGTGTGCTACCCACTGAGCCACAGCTGACACTGTCGCACACTCGCCTCTGAGTCAGAAGGTTGTGGGTTCGAGTCCCACTCCAGGGACTTGAGCACATAAATCCAGGCTGACACTCCCAGTGCAGTGCTGAGGGAGTGCTGCACTGTTGGAGGTGCCAGTCTTTCCCAAAACTCCATCTGCTCTCTCAGATGGACATAAAAGATCCCACAGCAGCCACTATTTCAAAGAAGAGCAGATGAGTTACCCCCGGTGTCCTGGGCCAATATTTATCCCTCAATCAACATCACAAAAACAGTTTATCTGGTCATCATCACATTGCTGTCTGCGGGAGCTTGCTGTGCGCAAATGGGCTGCCGTGTTTCCCGCATTACAACAGTGACTGTACTTCATTGTCTATAAAGAGCTTTGAGACATCCGACGGTCATGAAAGGCGCTATATAAATGGAAATCTTTTTTTTCCTTTATGTCTTTGAAGGAGATGGGGGGCATTTGTCCTCAAGGACGTAATTTTGCCCAGCAAACTTATCACAAGAAACTCTTGCATTTATATAGCAACTTTCACGACCTCAGGATGTCCCAAAGTGCTTTACAGACAATGAAGTAATTTTAAAGGTAGCAATGTAGGAAACGCGACATCCAATTTGCGCACAGCAAGCTCCCATGTGATAATCTGTTTCAGTGAGGGATAAATATTGACCAGGACACCGGGGAGAACTCCCCTGCTCTTTTTTGAAAAGAGCAGTGCCATGGGATCTTCTATATACTCCTGAGGGGGCAGACTTCTGATCTGAAAGACGGCACCTCCGACAGCGCAGCCCTCCCTCGGCGCTGCTCTGGAGTGCCAGCCTGGATTAAGTGCTCAAGTCTCTGGAGTGGGCTGGTGAACCCACAACCTGTCAGCATTGTCGGAATTGAGGGTGCTATCAATTGAGCTGCTGGCTGATGCAGGAACGTTGAGCAAGTTTCAGACAAAGGAATCAGTTAAATGCCACAGGAGGAAACTGGAAAAAAAAAATAACGGCGACCACTGAGTGAATTTTAAGCTTGGAACCCAATTACGGTTCAGATTCTGTAATAAAGTACGACGGAGAAGGTGTTTTGCTCATCATTTGAGCTCCGAGATTGAATTACGGCCGAAAGTTCACCTCAATGTGTCTGATATGTTTGTAATAAATATAAGGACCTCATTTTTCTTCCTGTTGTGGTGATATCTTTCTATTCCTGCTGTTATTTGAAAACAATAATGCCAGGAGATGTGAAGGAATATTGAATTTGCGTATACGAATGGGAATATGATTAGATTATATTGGAGATCATTCATTACCTTTATGGATATGGTCATTTTTTACCTGAAGGATGCAGCTTGTCATTCTACTTTTCCGTTTTTTCTTTGCTTCTGCAGTGTCAGCCGTGGCTCAGTGAACAGCACACTTGCCTCTGAGTCACAAAGGTTGTGGGTTCAAGTCCCACTCCAGGAACTTGACCACCAAATCCAGGTTGACACTCCCAGTGCAGTGCTGAGGGAGAGGTGCCGTCCTTCAGATGAAACATGAAAGAGAGGCCCTGTCTGCTCTCTCAGGTGGACGTAAAAGATCCCATGGCACTATTACGAAGAAGAGCAGCGGAGTTATCTTTGGTGTCCTGAGGCCAATATTTATCTCTCAATCAGCATCACTAAAAACAGATTATCTGGTCATTATCACAGTGCTGTTTGTGGGAGCTTGCTGTGCGCAAGTTGGCTGCTGTGTTTCCCACATTACAACAGTGACTACACTCCAAAACTATTTCATTGGCTGAAAAGGGCTTTGAGATGTCTGGTGATCGTGAAAGGTGATATATAAATCCAAGTCTGTCTTTCTTTGATTGCGTTGTTCCCTTCCTTTGATTGGTTTCGAAGCCATCAGTCACCACTTCTATTGATTGCCCTGTCATCAATTCCCACTCAGCTGTGAAAAACATTCTTGGCTAAAGTGCGCAACTCGTCTCGATCTGTTGCCATCCCTTTGTAATACTTGTCGAGGGTTAGAGTGGTCAGCGGCATTTTGTTGTCCCACGTCCAAGTATCCAAAGCATGCTCAACATTTCGATTAGACGTTGTTGTGAAGATTGACATACCCATATTACACCTGCTCTGGTTGCCATGGTATTTATGTGGCTGGTCCAGTTGAGTTTCTGCTCAATGGTGACCCCCTAGGATGTTGATAGGGGAGGATTTGGCGATGGTAATGCCATTGAATCTCAAGGCGTGATTGTTAGACTCAGGGTTGTTGGGGATGGTCAGTGCCTGACACTTGAGTGGTGCAAATGCTACTTGCCATTTATCAGCCCCATAAGAAATAGGAGCAGGAGTCGGCCATTTGGCCCCTCGAGCCTGCTCCACCATTCAATAAGATCATGGCTGATCTGATCTTGGCCTCAACTCCACTTCCCTGCCCGCTCCCCATAACTCTTCACTCGCTTATCGTTCAAAAATCTGTCTATCCCTGCCTTGAATATATTCAATGACCCAGCCTCCACAGCTCTCTGGGGCAGAGAATGCCACAAATTCACAACCCTCTGAGAAAAGAAATTCCTCCTTATCTCTGTCTTAAATGGGTGACCCCCTTATTTTGAAACGAAGCCCCCTAGTTCTAGATTCCCCCACGAGGGGAAAGCCTTAAAGTCGTCCAGGTCTTGCTGCATGGGGGCACGGACAACTTCTGACCTTGTGATGGAGGGAAGGCCATTGATGAAGCAGCTGAAGATGGTTGGGCCGAGGAAACTGCCCTGAGGAACTCCTGCAGCGATGTCCTGGGGCTGGGCTGATTGACCTCCAACTACCACAACCATTTATACAGTAGTGGAAGTCCATTCAGCCCATCATAGTTCATTCATCCAGAAAGAAAATCACCCTGCAGGCTCTGCACCACAATATCCATCTGTCTCTTGATCAAATCTGAGAGGTTTTATTCATCTCCGTTACCCTGCTGCTATGCTTATTCAAAAGTATTGATCGTTCTTTACGTGAATTCCTGATGTCAGCACCAGGGCTTCTGTTCACTGATTTGAAGCCATGTCCCTTTGTCTGACTGTCGTGGCTTACATAAGAACATAAGAAATAGGAGCAGGAGTAGGCTACACGGCTCCTCGAGCCTGCTCCGCCATTTCATCATCATTCATCATAGGCAGTCCCTCGAAGCGAGGATGACTTGCTTCCACGCCAAAAAGTTCACAGGTGTTTCAGTGAAGGACCTAATATTCCGGATCCCGAACTACATGTTGAAGGGTGGAAGATGCCTGTGCGTGGATTTTTTTAACGTGGGGTGGCCGTTGCACACCAGCCACCACACGGGGCCTGACAGAGCTCGGTCTTGGTCCAGTGGCAAGGGTTAACCAAGACGACTGGAGACCTGCTCTGCTGCACGGACCGAGTGCGCACACATAACCAATAAGGGAATTAAGGGTTACGGGGAGCGGGCGGGTAAGTGGAGCTGAGTCCACGGCCAGATCAGCCATGATCTTGTTGAATGGCGGAGCAGGCTCGAGGGGCTGGATGGCCTACTCCTGTTCCTAATTCTTATGTTCTTATAATCGCAGTGTGGGCTGGCCCTGGACCCTCGCCTCTTCTGGGCCCATTTAATACGATCGTGGCTGATCCGATCATGGACTCAGGTCCACTTCCCTGCTCACTCCCCATAACCCCTTATTCCCTTATCAGTTAAGAAACTGTCTATCTCTGTCTTAATGCTTACCTTGAAGTAGGGCTCTGCATTATTATTTCCGTGCAGTTTAATAGAATCTATTCTTCCACAGGATCACCTCTCAGCTGCCTTTCCCTCAAGCCAAACAAGCTCCAGTTAGCAAACACCTCGTTGTACCAAGTTTATCGGGCATGCTGAGTGACATGTAATCTAAGGGGAGAAAATCATTAGTGCGGAAACACTTTTGAAATTTTGACTACAGTCCCGAGAATGGAGGATAGCAGCTTCAAAGAACAGAACCCTCGCTGTTCACAGTGACAAGCAGCCGTTCAAAGACATCTTTTGTCATCTCATGTGAAATTTTAATAGATGATTAAAAATGGATTGATACAGGTTTGTGGCTCTCTCTCGCTTTTGAAGGCTTATTCGTCCTGCTGGGTAGGAAGTTTGAAAGACCATCGGCTCTCTTCAATCTCTTCCAGTCGCGATGATCTGCCTTGGCCTTTGAAGTTTGTTATCTATTTATTCATTCACAGGATGTGGGTGTCGTTGGCAAGGCCAGCATCTATTGCCCGTCCCTAATTGCCCCTTGAGAAGGTGGTGGTGAGCCGCCTTCTTGAACCGCTGCAGTCCCGTGTGGTAAAGGTGCCCCATAGTGCTGACTTTGTCGTAGCAGTTTTGGTACAACTGAGTGGCTCGCTGGGCCATTTCAGAGGGCAGTTAAGAGTCAACCACATTGCTGTGGGTCTGGAGTCACCTCATTGAGGTGTATAAAATTTTGAGGGGCACAGATATAGTGGATAGCAAGCATCTATTTCCCTTGGTGGAGTGGTCAATTACGAGGGGGCATAGTTTTAAGGTGGTTGGTGGAAGGTTCAGAGGGGATTTGAGCTGGTGGGGGTTTCATCACGCGGAGGGTTGTGGGGTCTGAAACTCACTGCCTGGCAGGGTGGTGGATGCAGAAACCCTCACCACATTTAAAAGGTGCTTGGATGGGCACTTGAAGTGCCGTAACCTGCAGGGTTACAGACCTAGAGCTGGTAAGTGGAATTAGACTGGATAACCTCTTGTTGGCTGGCGCAGATACGATGGTAAGAACTGCAGGGAACCGAATACAGACAAGGTGATCTCCTGGACTAGTTTCGATCGCCTGGATGGGTCGGGGAGGAATTTTCCCAGGTTTTTTTCCCCAATTGGCCTGGGTTTTTTCATCTATTTTTTACCGAGATGAGGAGAAACTTCTTCACCCAGAGAGTGGTGAACCTGTGGAATGCTTTACCACTGAAAGTAGTTGAGGCCAATTCACTAAATATATTCAAAAGGGAGTTAGATGAAGTCCTTATACTCGGGGGATCAAGGGGTTTGGCGAGAAAGCAGGAAGTGGGTACTGAAGTTGCATGTTCAGCCATGAACTCATTGAATGGCGGTGCAGGCTAGAAGGGTTGAATGGCCTACTCCTGCACCTATTTTCTATGTTTCTATGTTAGCCTCTCCCAGGAGGTCGCATGGCTCCGGTTGGGGTGGAGTGTAGAATGTTTCAGTGTAAGGGTGTCGCAATTGTGTGGGGCGGACTGGTTGGGCCGGGTGCTCTTTACCTGTCTGCCATTATTCATTGTTCATTGGTTTATATGTAACCTTCAGGGCTGCTGACCGAGGGCCATGTGGCTCTTTGTCGGCCGGCGCAGACATGATGGGCCGAAATGGCCTCCTTCTACGCTGTAAATTGCTATGTTTCTATGTTTCTATATAGGCCAGACTGGGTAAGGACAGCAGATTTCCTTCTCTAAAGGACATTAGCGAACCAATTGATTTTTTGCAACAATCCTGTAGTTTCCTGGTCACCATTACTGATCCTAACTTTGTGTTAAAATTCCAGATTTATTTCATTAACTGAATTTAAATCACCCGGCTGCCGTGTTGGGATTTGAACTTGCGTCTCCAGATTATTTGTGCAGGCTCAGCTACGATGCTACCGTACCCCTTTTTAAGTTGCAACTGTAAGGACGCCATGCAACCCACAGTGCCCACATGTATCCCACAGGGGTGTAATGCGTGCAACTGTGCGCATGCTCACAGGCTTGTGGAGTTGTTGCGTTGTGAGTGGCTTAGCCAGTCATGTGATGTTCACAAGACTCCATAAAACCCCAGCCAGTTGGGTCTAGGTCATCCGCGATGAGGTATGCACTTGTGAGCCTGGTGGATGAACCGGTAATGTGTAGTGTGATTGTTAACCTTTTGTTAAGAAACTAACTGGTTCTCAATAGCAATGTGTTGCTAGGAATTCTTCAGCAAAGAGACCACGAAGCAAATACATTACAAGGGGGGGGGGCCCTGAATTGTGCATGTAACAGACAATCACATTGGATGGGAAGACAGGCTTGCATTAAATGCGTGCAAGAATGCAAAAGTGACGGAACACTGCCAGGTGAAGGCTTAGGACGTAAAAAGCACCGTACAACCTCATGGGCATCAAGTTTAGATTTGTACATACCTGTACCTTAAGACCAGATATGGAGCAAGTAATTGTAAGTGCCTCGGATCAGTGCAAGGTAACGGTGGGTCTTACAGCTTGGCTGGTGAGAAAGGTCCTTGAACTTTGATCTGCACCGCTATCTTTTGCCTGGCGTTGTGCAGGGAAACATGTCGCTGGATGGCAAACTCCTCCCATTCCCACTGGGCTGCTCTTCTTGGGGGGAGTGGGAGGGGGAGGCCTCCAGGGGTAAGGAGGGACCACTTTCTTTGTTTCAATTCCTCAAGAAGAATCTTTGCTTCTCATCACCATAGGCGGTCCCTCGAACGAGGATGACTTGCTTCCACATGCGTTCACAGATGTTTCAATGAAGGACCCGATGTTCCAGTCCTGAACTCCAGTTGAGGGGGTGGAAGACGCCTGTGCGTGGATTTTTTTAACGTGGGGTGACCGTTGCACATCAGCCACCACACCGGGTTTGACAGAGCCAGGTCTTGGTCCAGTGGCAAGGGTTAACCAGGACGACTGGAGACCTGCTCTGCTGCACGGACCTAGTGCGCGCACATATCGCAGTGTGGGCTGGGCCCGTGCTGCCCCTGGGCCCTCGGCTCTTCTGGGCCTCGTACCCTCATTCGCTGCACCTCCGCCACGATCTCTCGCCGCCCCTCCGCCACAAAAACATTCACCACATCTATTGGAAGGGTGGCCCACTCACTGGACTACTCAAATTCTTCCACACATTTTCGACAACAAAACTCGCTTGCTTCCCCACTTGGATATATCCGGATGCCTTTCCCGTTTAAGCTGCTGCAACTATTTTAGTTGAACTTATTAAAGGGGCACTAAACCGACAAAATAAATCAAATTAAACTTTAGACATTAAATGGTTCAAATTAAAATTTGGTTGCTGGGGGTGATGATGCACTCCAGTCCCTCCGGCGCCCACCTCTTGCGGAAGGCTGCGAGCATATCGGTGGACACCGCATGCTCCATCTCTAAGGACACCCTGGCTCGGATGTAACCGTGGAAGAGAGGCAGGCAGTCAGGCTGAATGACCCCTTCGACCGCCCGCTGCCTGGATTGCTTAATGGCCACCTTGGCCAGGTCCAGGAGCAATCCTATGAGGAGGCCTTCCAACCTGCCCGCTCCCCTCCGTACAGGGTGCCCAAAGATCAGGAGTGTGGGACTGAAGTGCAACCAGAATTTGAGGAGCAGCCCCTTCAAATATTGGAAGAGAGACTGCAACCTCATATATTCAACATAGACGTGGAACACGGACTCCTCCAGACCGCAGAAATTGAAGGCGGCCTGGGAGTCCATGAAAGGACTTAACAACCGATTGTACGGGACTGGTCCATGCATCACCCTCCAGGCCAAGTCCCCAATAAATAAAGGGAGGACCCCCGCATAGAGTGCTCTCCATTGGGGACTCCCGCCTCCCCCGGACGGCAAGATGGTACGCCATGGCGTGTCCGGACGGCAGATGAGGATGGCAAGGTTGAGAGTGTGCAGGAGCAGCCCGTACAGGAAACCCCTCCGCGCAGAACTGAAAGGCACGGAGGGGATTTCCCCGAGGAGGCTCAAGTTGTGAGGCGCCGGCTCCCGAGGGAGGTTCCGGGGCTTGGCACCGATGAGGAATTCCGTTCGCACAGGGGTCAGTTCGGACGGGATCTCCTCGACACAACTAACAGAGTCAGGGTCCAGTGCTGTTTTTAGCGACTCGATGGCATCGGCCGCGCGGCAGCAAGCCTTTAAATCCCACTGCGGCGTCTGATTGTCCACCCGCTCCCCCTCCCCCCAACCCTGGAGGGGATGGTTTTTCAATTATGGAGCTCACTCGAGAATGGTAACAGGATGGTTATGTTGCTAGACTAGTAATCCAGAGGCCTGGACTAATGATCCGGAGGTATAATAACATAAGAGCATAATAATTAGGAACAGGAGTAGGCCAGTGCCCAGGTGCAACGAAACCTGGGTGTCATGGTACATCAGTCATTGAAAGTTGGCATGCAGGTAAAGCAGGCAGTGAAGAAGGCAAATGGCATGTTGGCCTTCATAGCGAGAAGATTTGAGTATAGGAGCAGGGAGGTCTTATTGCAGTTGTACAGGGCCTTGGTGAGGCCACACCTTGAATATTGTGTACAGTTTTGGTCTCCTAATCTGAGGAAGGACATTCTTGCTATTTAGGGAGTGCAGCGAAGGTTCACCAGACTGATTCCCAGGATGGCCGGACTGACATATGAAAAAAGACTGGATCGACTAGGCTAATATTCACTGGAATTTAGAAGAATGAGAGGGGATCTCATCGAAACATATAAAATTCCAACGGGATTGGACAGGTTAGATGCAGGAAGAATGTTCCCGATGTTGGGAAAGTGCAGAACCAGGGGTCACAGTCTAAGGATAAGGGGTAAGCCATTTAGGATCGAGATGAGGAGAAACCTCTTCACTCAGAGAATTGTGAACCTGTGGAATTCTCTACCACAGAAAGTTCTTGAGGTCAGTTCATTAGGTATATTCAAGAGGGTGTTAGATATGGCCCTTACGGCTAAAGGGATCAAGGGGTATGGCGAGAAAGCAGGAATGATGTACTGAAGTTGCATGATCAGCCATGATCATATTGAATGGTGGTGCAGGCTCGAAGGGCCGAATGGCCTACTCCTGCACCTATTTTCTATGTTTCTATGTTTGGTCCCTCGAACCTGCTCCGCCATTCAATAAGATCATGGCTGATCTGACCTGAGTTCAAATGTTACCACGGCAGCCGTGTAATTTAAATTCAATTAAAAAATCTGGAATGAAGTGCTAGTGACCATGAAACTATCAGATTGTCGTAAAAACCCATCTGGTTCACTAATTGTCCTTTAGGGGATGGAAATCTGCCGCCCTTACCCGGTCTGGCCGCTATTTACTACATTACAACAGTGACTGCACTCCAAAAGTACTTCATTGGCTGTAAAGCGCTTTGAGACAACCGGTGGTCGAGAAAGACACTATATAAATGCAAGTCTTTCTTTCTTTGTATGCGACTCCTGACCCACAGCAATACAGTTGACTCTTAACTCCCTCTCTGAAATGGCCCAGCGAGCCACTCAGCTGTATTGAAGAAGGCGGCTCACCACCACCTTCTTGAGGACAATTAGGGGGTGGGCAATAAATGCCGGCCTTGCCGGCGACACTCTCCGATCCCGCCAAATGAATTTTTAAAAACTCGTCATGTCCCAATTACGCTGAGACGGAAAATGCAACCGGGCGGGGGGGGGGTCAGCGCACTGCATGAACCGCTGGCCTAATATTTCTAATGTAAAAGCAAAATACAGCGGATGCTGGAATCTGAAATAAAAGCAGAGAATGCTGGGAATCTCAGCGGGTCGGACAGCATCTGTGGAGAGAGGAACAGAGTTATTGTTTCGGGTCGACGTCCCTTCGTCAGAACTGCCGAACGTTCGAAAAGAACAGATTCCTAAGGAGCACTGAAAGCGGGGAGGGGAGGAAAGAACAAAAGGGAAGGTCGGTGATAGGGTGGAAGGCAGGAGAGATTAGAGAGACAAAAGGGACGACGGGCTGCATTGAAATGGTAATGGCACGAGTTAGAAAGGGTGTGAATGGCGTAGCAATGACCAGCTGTGGCATTATAGACAAAGAGAAAAAAAGAAGAGAAGAAAGAAGAGAAAAAAAAACATAAGATGAGGGCATGGGGGGAGGGACAGGGAGCCAAAGATGGCCAGAGCTTGTGCTCTGAAATTGTTGAACCTGATGTTGAGTCGACCCCAAACGTTAACTCTGTTTCTCTCTCCACAGCTGCTGCCTGACCCGCTGAGATTTCCAGCGTGTTTCTGTTTTTATTTCTAAGGTGCGTTAAGGCACAGAGGTGGCAGTCGCCTTGCTTGTTAGCTGCTCGCCACGCAGCGAATAACATGGAAATTGCTCAGGATTTATTTCATCCCTACATTCCATTCATTCCTCCCGTTTTGCGTTGGTGAGATGAAGCACCAGAGGGAACTGGCAGCGTTTCAGTGCGGAGCAGAGCACAAGCTACAGCTTAATGAACCAATCGTTCAAGGAACCCTGCACTGAAGCTGTCCTTTCCCGCTAGAGTAAATAAACTTTGCTGAGCTGTTAATGAGTAAACGTACAAACAAGTGAGACGTTTTCAAAGAGCATAAGAACATAAGAAATAGGAGCCATTCAGTTGGATCGTGTCTGATCTTCTACCTCAACTCCACTTTCCTGCCTGGTCCTCGTATCCACTTGATTCCCTTAACATTCAAAAATCAGATGAATTGTCCTCCCTGCATCTACCCTGTCAAGCCCTGTAAGAATTTTTTCAATTTGTTTTTCAGTAAGTTTTCAATACAATGCAGGAACAGCCTTAAGAACATAAGAACATAAGTACATAAGAAATAGGAGCAGGAGTAGGCCATATGGCCCCTCGAGCCTGCTCCGCCATTCAATAAGATCATGGCTGATATGATCATGGGCTCAGCTCCACTTCCCTGCCCGCTCCCCATAATCCTTTACTCCCTTATCGCTCAAAAATCTGTCTATCTTCGTCTTAAATATATTCAATGATCCAATCTCTGGGGCAGAGAATTCCATAGATTTACAACCCTCTGAGAGAAGAAATTTCTCTTCATCTCAGTTTTAAATGGGCGGCCCCTTATTCGAAGACGATGTCCCCTAGTTTTAGTTTCCCCGATGAGAGGAAGTATTCTCTCTGCAGCCACCTTGTCGAGCCCCCTCATTATCTTATATGTTTCGATTAGATCACCCCACATTCTTCTGAACTCCAATGAGTACAGGCCCAACCTACTCAACCTATCTTCATAAGTTAACCCCCTCATCTCCGGAATCAACCTAGTGAACCTTCTCTGAACAGCCTCCAATGCAAGTATATCCTTTCGTAAATATGGAGACCAAAACTGTACGCAGTACTCCAGGTGTGGCCTCACCAATACCCTGTACAGGTGTAGCAATTAGGAGCAGGAGTCGGCCACTTGGCCCCTCGAGCCTGCTCCGCCATTCAATAAGGTCATGGCTGATCTTCGACCTCAACTCCACCTTCCTGCCCGATCCCCATATCCCTTGATTCTCTTAATATCCAAAAATCTATCGATCTCTGTCTTGAATATACTCAACGACTGAGCCTCCACAGCCCTCTGGGGCAGAGAATTCCAAAGGTTCACCACCCTCCAAGTGAAGAAATTTCTCCTCATCTCAGTCCTAAATGGCCGACCCCTTATTCTGAGACTGTGACCCCTGGTTCTAGACTCCCCAGCCGGGGGGAAACATCCTCACTGCATCTACCCTGTAAGAATTTTTTCAATAAGTTTTTCAATAAGTTTTCAATATAATGCAGAAACAGCCTTAAAAGGCAAACGCTCTCCTTGTGCAGTCAGCATGGTCAACAAACAAGGATAAAATGCAGTATTGAGCTAAAAGGAAAGCTTCACTGAAATGCAAGGCTCGGTTTTAATCCTGCATACTGGGAGAGCTATAAAAAGTAACAAGATTGCACTAGAGAGGGTGCAGAGGAGATATACGAGGATGTAGCCAGATTGGATAGGCTGGGGTTGTTTCTTTGGAGCAGAGGAGACTGAGGGTGGACTTAATTGAGGTGCATAAAATTATGAGGGGCCGAGATGGAGTGGATAGGAAGGACTCAGTTCCCTTAGCACAGATGGGAACGTAGACTTGAAGTATTTAGTAGAAGAATTAGAGGGGAGTTGAGGAGAGCTGTTTTCACCCAGAGGGTGGTGGGGGTCTGGAATTCACTGTCTGAAAGGGTGGTAGAGGCAGAAACCCTCATCATATTTAAAAACTACTTGGATGTGTACTTGAAGTGCCATGACATAGAAACATAGAAACATAGAAAATAGGTGCAGGAGCAGGCCATTCAGCCCTTCTAGCCTGCACCGCCATTCAATGAGTTCATGGCTGAACATGAAACTTCAGTACCCCCTTCCTGCTTTCTCGCCATACCCCTTGATCCCCCGAGTAGTAAGGACTTCATCTAACTCCCTTTTGAATATATTTAGTGAATTGGCCTCAACTACTTTCTGTGGTAGAGAATTCCACAGGTTCACCACTCTCTGGGTGAAGAAGTTTCTCCTCATCTCGGTCCTAAATGGCTTACCCCTTATCCTTAGACTGTGACCCCTGGTTCTGGACTTCCCCAACATTGGGAACATTCTTCCTGCATCCAACCTGTCCAAACCCTTCAGAATTTTAAACGTTTCTATGAGGTCCCCTCTCACTCTTCTGAACTCCAGTGAATACAAGCCCAGTTGATCCTGTCTTTCTTGATAGGTCAGTCCCACCATCCCGGGAATCAGTCTGGTGAATCTTCGCTGCACTCCCTCAATAGCAAGAACGTCCTTCCTCAAGTTAGGAGACCAAAACTGTACACAATACTCCAGGTGTGGCCTCACCAAGGCCCTATACAACTGTAGCAACACCTCCCTGCCCCTGTACTCAAATCCCCTCGCTATGAAGGCCAACATACCATTTGCTTTCTTAACCGCCTGCTGTACCTGGATGCCAATCTTCAATGACTGATGTACCATGACACCCAGGTCTCGCTGCACCTTCCCCCTTCCTAATCTGTCACCATTCAGATAATAGTCTGTCTCTCTGTTTTTACCACCAAAGTGATAACCTCACATTTATCCACATTATACTTCATCTGCCACGCATTTGCCCACTCACCTAACCTATCCAAGTCACTCTGCAGCCTCATAGCATCCTCCTCGCAGCTCACACTGCCACCCAACTTAGTGTCATCCGCAAATTTGGAGATACTACATTTAATCCCCTCGTCTAAATCATTAATGTACAATGTAAACAGCTGGGGCCCCAGCACAGAACCTTGCGGTACCCCACTAGTCACTGCCTGCCATTCTGAAAAATACCCATTTACTCCTACTCTTTGCTTCCGGTCTGACAACCAGTTCTCAATCCGCGTCAGCACACTACCCCCAATCCCATGTGCTTTAACTTTGCACATTAATCTCCTGTGTGGGACCTTGTCGAAAGCCTTCTGAAAGTCCAAATATACCACATCAACTGGTTCTCCTTTGTCCACTTTACTGGAAACATCCTCAAAAAATTCCAGAAGATTTGTCAAGCATGATCTCCCTTTCACAAATCCATGCTGACTTGGACCTATCATGTCACCATTTTCCAAATGCGCTGCTATGACATCCTTAATAATTGATTCCATCATTTTACCCACTACTGAGGTCAGGCTGACCGGTCTATAATTCCCTGCTTTCTCTCTCCCTCCTTTTTTAAAAAGTGGGGTTACATTGGCTACCCTCCACTCGATAGGAACTGATCCAGAGTCAATGGAATGTTGGAAAATGACTGTCAATGCATCCGCTATTTCCAAGGCCACCTCCTTAAGTACTCTGGGATGCAGTCCATCAGGCCCTGGGGATTTATCGGCCTTCAATCCCATCAATTTCCCCAACACAATTTCCCGACTAATAAAGATTTCCCTCAGTTCCTCCTCCTTACTAGACCCTCTGACCCCTTTTATATCCGGAAGGTTGTTTGTGTCCTCCTTAGTGAATACTGAACCAAAGTACTTGTTCAAATGGTCGGCCATTTCTTTGTTCCCCGTTATGACTTCCCCTGATTCTGACTGCAGGGGACCTACGTTTGTCTTTACTAACCTTTTTCTCTTTACATACCTATAGAAACTTTTGCAATCCGCCTTAATGTTCCCTGCAAGCTTCTTCTCGTACTCCATTTTCCCTGCCCTAATCAAACCCTTTGTTCTCCTCTGCTGAGTTCTAAATTTCTCCCAGTCCCCAGGTTCGCTGCTATTTCTGGCCAATTTGTATGCCACTTCCTTGGCTTTAATACTATCCCTGATTTCCCTTGATAGCCACGGTTGAGCCACCTTCCCTTTTTTATTTTTACACCAGACAGGAATGTACAATTGTTGTAATTCATCCATGCGGTCTCTAAATGTCTGCCATTGCCCATCCACAGTCAACCCCTTAAGTATCATTCGCTAATCTATCTTAGCCAATTCACGCCTCATACCTTCAAAGTTACCCTTCTTTAAGTTCTGGACCATGGTCTCTGAATTAACTGTTTCATTCTCCATCCTAATGCAGAATTCCACCATATTATGGTCACTCTTCCCCAAGGGGCCTCGCACAATGAGATTGTTAATTAATCCTCTCTCATTACACAACACCCAGTCTAAGATGGCCTCCCCCCTAGTTGGTTCCTCGACATATTGGTCTAGAAAACCATCCCTTATGCACTCCAGAAAATCCTCCTCCACCGTATTGCTTCCAGTTTGGCTAGCCCAATCTATATGCATATTAAAGTCACCCATTATAACTGCTGCAACTTTATTGCATGACCTACAGGACTACGGACCAAGAGCTGAAAAGTGTGATTGGGCTGGATAGCTCTTTGTCGGCCGGCGCGGACACGATGGGCCGAAATGGCCTCCTTCCGTGCTGTGACTTTCTATGATTCTATGATTCAACAAAGGAATTCAAAGAAAGTGATGTGGTACCTGTATAAAATGAGAGTATGAAAAAAAACTTGTAAGGGATAGAAACATAGAAAACATAGAAACATAGAAAATAGGTGCAGGAGTAGGCCATTCGGCCCATCGAGCCTGCACTACCATTCAATATGATCATGGCTGATCATGCAATTTCAGTACCCCACTTCTGCCTTCTCTCCATACCCCTTGATCCCTTTAGCTGTAAGGGCCACATCTAGCTCCCTTTTGAATATATCTAATGAACTGGCCTCGACAACTCTCTGCAGTAGAGAATTCCACAGGTTCACAACTCTCTGAGTGAAGAAGTTTCTCCTCTTCTCAGTCCTAAATGGCTTACCCCTTATCCTTAGACTGTGACCCCTGGTTCTGGACTTCCCCAATATCGGGAACATTCTTCCTGCATCTAACCTGTCCAGCCCCGTCAGAATTCTATATGTTTCTAACAACTCTAACATAAATATATTGTTTTAAATATATTCGAGACAGAGAGTGGTAAGCCAGAATGTGGGTCCATTAAAATCAGATGCAGGTGATATTGGCCCAGAAATCCCGGCCTTGCCGGGCCCATACGGAGTGTGTACGGACCCAGGAATGCATCACAAAAGCCGGTTTTCGGCGCACAATGCGCACGTGCTGGAAACCGGCTTTACCAATCTGTCAAGTTTCCGGCTTGACAGATCGCCCTCATCTCGGGAGCGAGAACATTCCCATGGCAGAGAATGGGCTATTTTCCCATCTCTTGCCCCACGAATGTCCTTAAAACTCCTGCGCCTACATTTACTAGCATAAGAGTTTAAAAACATATCAAAAAACACATTGAAATAAAATTTAAAAATGCATATTTCTGTTAAAAACCCTGCCCACTCAGGTAATTTTATTTTCAACCATAATTAAAACTTTTTTAAAAAATCGACAAATATTTATTTTTTTTTGAAAATGTTTCTATCAAGTTTAATTTCTATAGTGTATTTATGTTTTTTTAATGTTTTATGTAGTGTTTGGCTGTTTGCGGGTGTGAATGAGAAAATACTTTACTGTGATTGGGTGTCCAGGCCCACGAGACTCCTACAGGCGTCCCAACGTGAACACGCCCCGTTGCACATGAAGTGGGGGCCTCGAGTCTGGGATCTCTAGCGAGCATTCGACCAAAAGGTAAGCGTGCATTTTTTGTCCTATTTTTAGTCGAACGCCCACGGGAAGAAGAAACCGGGATTTCTGGGCCATTATAACAACAACAACTTGATTTATATAGCACCTTTACAGATCCATTAGAATTATACCAAGGCGTAAAGATTACCTGAGCACAGTGAATACAGGACAATTGGGAGGGGAGCAGTGCATCTCTGTACGGGAGTCGAACCAACGTTCCATCCACTTAGATGAATGGACAGAAAATCAGGCGGACTCCATTAAGGGATGTGCATTCCTCTCCACCCAGCTGTGGCTAAGTGGGCAGCACTCTCTCCTCTGAGCCAGACATAGTCAGTTCAAGATTTGAGCACAAAAATCTAGGCTGGCACTCCCACTGCACTGTCGGAGGTGCCGTCTTTCAGATGAGACGTTAAACCGAGGCCCCGTCCGCTCTATCAGGTGGATGTAAAAGATCCCACAGCACTATTTCAAAGAAGAGCAGGGGAGTTATCCCCGGTGTCCCAACCAATATTTATTCCTCAATCAACATCACTAAAAAACAGATTATCTGGTCATGACTACACTCCAAAAGTACTTCAATGGCTGTAAAGCGCATTGAGACATCCAGTGGTCGTGAAAGGCGCTATATAAATGCAAGTCTTTCTTTCTATTATCGCATTGCTGTTTGTGGGAGCTTGCTGTGCGCAAATTGGCTGCTGTGTTTCCTACATTACAACAGTGACTATACTCCAAAAATACTTCATTGGCTGTAAAACCCTTTGGGATGTCCAGTGTTCGTGAAAGACGCTATATAAATGCAAGTCTTTCTTTCAATTTTCCTGCACCCAGGCGATTCAATTATTCCCCAGGCGCAGGGGCAGGAAAATCTCTCTCTCTCTCTCTCAGGCAGTCCCCCGGAGTGGAGGATGACTTGTGACATGTATTCAACTGTCATTGTAACCCATGTATAAGCTGACCTAAGTTGTACACCTTGAGAACATTGACCACAAGGGGGTGAACTTGTGGGAGACACTCCTAACGTGGACTTTCGGGTCTAAAAGGGGAAGCTCCACCCACCTTCATCACTTGAGGTCTTGGTATTAAAGGCAACTGGTCAGAGAGTGACCTTCTCTCAAGAATACTGTAAGTAAGGACATATCATTGGCGACGAGAAACTGGGATTTAAACCACGCGAGCATGACCACTAGCAGCACAGAAGAGAGGTACTGTGTTGGTGATGATTGGGACAACTTTACTGAGAGACTACAGCAAAGTTTTGTCACTAAGGAATGGTTGGGACAGGATTCGGCTGATAAACGCAGGGCTCATCTCCTGACGGTTTGTGGATCCAGAACGTACTCCCTGATGAAGGACTTTCTAGCGCCAGAGAAGCCGGCGGACAAGACGTTCGAAGAGCTTAGTAAGTTGATCGGGGAACACCTTAAACCGGCGAGGAGCATGTACATGGCGAGACACCAGTTTTACACGTACCGGCGGCGAGAAGGGAAAAGCGTTCCAGACTTCGTGGCAGACCTCCGGCGACTGGCGAGCCTATGTAAGTTCCCAGATGCATGCAGAGCAGAGATGCTGCAAGACTTTTTTATTGAGGGCATCGGGCACGCTGGGGTTTTCAGGAAACTGATTGAGACCAAAGACTTGACCCTGGAAACGGCAGCTCTGATAGCCCAGACATTTATCTCAGGGGAGGAAGAGACCAGAATGATGTATGCCAAAATTCTTGGCTCAAATGCAGCAAACGACCAGGGAGTCAACATTGTTAATGCGGCACACAGTTCTCTAGGCAGACAAGGGCAATCGGACATACCCCAGTATGTAGTCGAACCCAAAGGGGGAATTCAACAGAGACAATGGCTAGCTGAACGGTGATTCATGCCATCGCAATGGACAATGCGGCCAGTAATGGGGCCATCAACACCTGTTAATGGAGCACTTAAGGACAGTTACAGAGACAGTCAGAGATGATCGACTGGTAATGGACCTTTTGTTTCCAACAACGGGGCCTCCAGCTCATGCTGGAGGTGTGGAGGCAAACACCCAGCCAGAGCTTGCAGGTATCAGCAATATACCTGCAGAAACTGCAACGTCAGCGGTCACTTGGCGCGTATGTGCAGGAAGCCTGCAGCCAGGTTGATGTACGAGGAGGACGGGCCCGATGTAAGCCCTACGAGGCCAAATGAATACTGGGGGAAATCGCTGGAAGCTGAAGTTCAGCGAGTTCATGTGGAGCACATATACAGTTCATATACCAGGACGCCACCGATAATGATGAAAGTGCTCCTCAATGGCATCCCAGTATCAATGGAGCTAGACACAGGGACCAGCCAGTCCCTGATGAGTATCAAACAGTTCGAAAGGTTGTGGGTGTCCAAGGCCGGGAGACCAAAATTATTGCCGATTGATGCACAGCTATGGACATATACAAAGGAGATCATTCCGGTGCTAGGCAGCGCCATGGTAGTTGTGACCTACAAAGATTCGGAGAATAGGTTGCCACTCTGGATTGTCCCGGGGGACAGTCCCGCACTACTGGGGAGGAGATGGCTTGCTGTCATGAACTGGAAAGGGGACAATGTCAATGCAATTTCTTCTGTGGAGCGAGTATCATGCTTACAGGTCCTGGACAAATTTGACTCATTATTTCAACCCGGAAATGGCACTTTCATGAAGTTCAAGATAGTGGTTCACATAAACCCAAACACCAGTCCAGTACACCACAAGGCCAGAGCGGTGCCGTACGTGATGCAGGAAAAGATAGAATGCGAATTGGACCGTCTGCTGAGGGAAGGCATCATCTCGCCAGTCGAATTCACTGACTGGGTGAGCCCGATCGTGCTGGTGCTCAAGGCGGATGGGTCGGTCAGGATATGTGGCGATTACAAGGCCACCATCAATCAGGTGTCACTCCAAGTGAAGTACCCGCTACCGAAAGCAGAGGACCTCTTTGCGACGCTTTCCAGTGGCAAACTTTTTTCAAAATTGGACCTGACCCAGGAGCTGGTAAGTGAGTCGAAGAAGTTGACCACCATCACGACACACAAGGGGTTGTTTGAGTACAACAGATGTCCGTTCGGGATTCGTTCGGCCGCCGCGATCTTTCAGCGAAATATGGAAAGCCTTCTCAAGTCGATTCCAAGGATGGTGGTTTTTCAAGACGACATCCTCATCACGGGTTACGATACTGAAGAACACCTCCACAACCTGGAGGAGGTGCTACGCAGACTGGACCGGGTAGGGCTGCGACTGAAAAAGGCGAAGTGCGTCTTCTTAGCTCCAGAGGTAGAATTCCTGGGGATGAGGGTAGCAGCAAACAGGATCAGACCTACTGCAACCAAAACGGAAGCGATCCAGAGAGCACCCAGACCCCGTAACATGATGGAGCTGCGTTCGTTCCTGGGGCTCCTTGAACTGTTTTGGTAACTTTCTTCCCAAATTGAGCACGCTGTTAGAGCCGCTACACGTGCTCCGACATAAAGGTCGTGATTGGGTCTGGGGGGACAGCCAGGAAAGGGCTTTTGATAGAGCATGCAATTTGTTATGCTCCAACAATCTGTTAACGCTATATGACCCGTGTAAGAAACTAATTTTAACGTGCGATGCGTCATCCTATAGGGTCGGGTGTGTGTTGCAGCATGTAAATGCCAAGGGTCAATTACAGCCGGTAGCTTATGCTTCCAGATGTCTGTCCCAGGCAGAAAGGGGCTACGGGGTGGTAGAAAAGGAAGCGCTCGCATGTGTATATGCAGTAAAAAAATGCACCAGTACCTGTTTGGCAGGAAATTTGAGCTGGAGACAGATCACAAACCCCTAACGTCCCTTTTGGTCGACAACAAGGCCATAAATGCGAATGCACCGGCCCACATACAGAACCGGGCACTGAAAACTGCGCCGATGCACTCAGCAGGCTCCCACTAGCCACCACTGAGGGGGCTGAGATGGTCATGGCTGTTGATGCTTTCGAAAGCGAAGGCTCACCTGTGACAGTCCGTCAGATTAAAGTCTGGACAAATAAAGACTCACTATTATCTTTAGTTAAGAAATGTGTCCTGAATGGGGACTGGACAGCCACATACGGGGCATGCCCTGAGGAATTTAAACCAATTCATAGGCGCAGGGATGAACTCTCGATTCAGGCCGATTGCCTACTGTGGGGAAACCGAGTAGTCATGCCCCAGATGGGCAGAGAGGTGTTTATCAGAGAACTTCACAATGAGCACTCGGGCATTGTCATGATGAGGGCAATTGCCAGGTCACACGTTTGGTGGCCAGGGATAGATGCAAACCTGGAACTTTGTGTTCGCAGGTGCAACACGTGTGCTCAGCTGGGCAACGCACCCAGGAAAGCCCCCCTTAACCCCTGGTCCTGGCCCGCCAAGCCTTGGTCACGCATCCATGTGGACTACGCAGGTCCTTTCATGGGAAAAATGTTTTTGGTTGTAGTAGACGCCTACTCCAAATGGATTGAGTGTGACATTTTAAATTCAAGCACATCCTCTGCCACGGTAGAAAGTCTACGGGCAATGTTCGCCACCCACGGTCTACCGAATGTCTTGGTCAGCGACAATAGCCCGTGCTTCACAAGCACTGAATTCCAGGACTTCATGGCAGGCAATGGAATCAACCATGTTAGAACGGCACCGTTCAAGCCGGCCTCAAACGGCCAGGTGGAACGAGCAGTGCAGATAATCAAACAGGGGATGCTCAGAATCCAAGGGGGTTCCCTACAAAGCCGCTTATCACGCTTCCTGTTGGCCAACAGATCCCGACCACACTCACTCACAGGGGTTCCACCCGCAGAGCTGCTAATGAAAAGGATGCTCAAAACCCGGTTATCCCTTATACACCCCACCATGAAAGAAATTGTCGAGAGCAGGCGTCAGTCACAATGTGACTACCATGACAGGAGTGCGAGGGCACGATGTATTGATGTCAATGACCCTGTTTTTGTCCTTAATTACGCTGCAGGGCCCAAATGGCTCGCAGGCACTGTGATTGTCAAAGAGGGGAATAGGGTTTTGGTAGTTAAACTTACCAATGCACAAATCTGCCACAAACACATGGATCAAACTAAAAGGAGGTTCAGCAACCCCATAGAAGAAACAGAGGAAGAACACGACGTAGAGTTTACTTCACCACAGGTGACTGAACACGGGAATCAAGTGAAGGAGAGTCAGTCACTGTGGGCAGTCCAGACAGGCCTGAGGCACTGCAAACAGCAGACACTCAGGCCAGCGCCCAACAACCGGAGCCCCAACTCAGGCGCTCTACAAGGGAGCGTAAACCACCAGAGAGACTCAACCTGTGATCCCAATAAGACTTTGGGGCGGAGGTGATGTCATGTATTCAACTATTATTGTAACCGATGTATAAGCTGACCTAAGTTGTACACCTTGAAAACATTGACCACAAGGGGGTGAACTTGTGGGAGACTAGGAAACCTGGACTTTTGGGTATAAAAGGGGATGCTCCACCCACCTTCATCACTTGAGGTCTTGGTAATAAAGGTAACTGGTCACAGAGTGACCTTCTCTCAAGTATGGGCCTTGTGTGCATTTATACTGTATAGTAAGGACGTATTAACTTGCTTCCACACGAATGAGTTCTCAGGTGACTGATGAATCCAATGTGGGACCTACAGACCTACAGTGGGGCAGACGGTGGCTGGAGGGACGGGAGGGTGGGGGGGCTTGGGTTGTCATGCGTTCCTTCCGCTGTTTGCGTTTGGCTTCCGCGTGCTCCCGGCAAAGAGACTCGAGGGAGTTCGGCGCCTTCCCGGGTGCTTCTCCTCCACTTTGAGCGGTCTTGGGCCAAGGATTCCCAGGTGTCAGTGGGGGATGTTGCACCTTTTCAAGTGTCGTCGACTCCATCCCACAGCATGCCACCCGCCACCACCTCAGCACAAGCCCCGCCCAGCATGAGGTTGAAAAGGCCATCCGACAACTGAAGAACACCAAGGTCTCAGAGCAGATGGACTTCCCGCCGAAGCGCTAAAGCATGGCGGAGAAGCACGATTGGCGCCAATTCCATCAACTCATCTCTCTGATTTGGGAGGAGACGAGCACGCTGGGGGATCTCAGAGATGCCGTAATCGTGAGCATCTTCAAGAAGGGTGACACGTCCGACTGCGGTAACTGCAGAGGGGTTTCCCTGCTGTCTGCCGCAGGGAAAGTCACCGCAAGAATCCTCCTCAATCGGGAAAATCTGACCCACCAACAGGCATTCGGCACCGGTTTTTGGTAAGAGCGACAAAAGGCTTGAGATAGAAAATGTGACTGTGTGCTCACCCACAGTGGCTTACCATTGAGATGCTTAGATATGGTCGATGACAGATGTTCACTAATTCCGGAAAACAAACCCAGAGCATGCATGATCTAACGCCTTTGAGTTGCTTCCTAATTCTGCCATCCTAAGATGCATTATTGCCCAGATGGATTGAGGCAGACACCGGTTCACACACAGAACCATCAATTAGCCCAGATGTGCAAGGCAGCGGCAACTCACACAAACGAATTAGTTGGGAAAGAGGTTTAAGTGAGATTTTATTTGAGAAGGCCAATATTTAGATGAGAGCCCTAAAAACTGCCTCTCATTATTGCAGGACAGATGTAGCAGGGTTGGGTGGGGCAGGGGGGGGGTGGTGTGTGGGGCCAAAGATTAATCTGCCCCCTTTACGACTAAAAGTAGGACATGACACCTTGTGCATAATACATGAGAGCCGAAAGAACAAGGGTATGAGAGAGCGAGAGCGAGAAAGGTGACAAAGAGGTGAAGGAAGATACGGAGGCAAATGGAAGAAGACAGCATCAGGCAAGGACGGAGTTGGTGAACTGAGAAGAAATATATATTTTTTAAATCAACAGCAAGAGCACAGGGAACCGACTTTTAAACAGTGAGAAACTGTACAGCATGTTAGCAGCTGTAACCATTTCCGAGCCTGTGAGTTCAGTAAGAGACAGTAAATTCCCCTAATGAGACTTTAGACTAACAATCCTCCTGTTCAGTGTCAAACGCGCATTGGCATTCTTAGACTAATTAAAGAGATTGCTACCCGTACTTGGGGGATTTCGCTTTTGTTACTGTCAAGAATGCAGAGGGCAGAAACTCCATTCTCCAAGCCGGCTGCTAAGTGCACGAGTTAAGATAATCACTCAGTGTAGCAGATGAGATGGATTTGCACTAATGCAGTATGTGTTCAGTGCTGACAGTATTTATAACAATATCGTTTAATGGTCTATTTACAACTTGTTCTTCAAGGCATCCTGATTGTGTAAATGGTAAAAGGGTTTGTTTCACAACTGGAGTATTGTGTCCAATTCTGGGCACCACACTTTAGGAAGGATGTGAAGGCCTTCGAGAGGGTGCAGAACAGATTTACGAGAATGGTTCCAGGGATGAGAGACTTCAGTTACGTGGATAGACTGGAGAAGCTGGGGTTGTTCTCCGTGGAGCAGAGAAGGTTGAGAGGAGATTTGATCGAGGTGTTCAAAATCATGAGGGAGCTGGACAGAGTAGAGAGAGAGAGAGTGTTCCCATTGGCGGAAGGGTCAAGAGGGCACAGATTTAAGGTGATTGGCA
The DNA here is from genome assembly GCF_044704955.1 of Pristiophorus japonicus. Classification (NCBI taxonomy): domain Eukaryota; kingdom Metazoa; phylum Chordata; class Chondrichthyes; family Pristiophoridae; genus Pristiophorus; species Pristiophorus japonicus. The sequence continues at coordinate 83,799,335 of NC_091995.1, forward strand.
AAAGAACCAGAGGCGACATGAGGAAAAACTTTCTTAAGCAGCGAGTGGTTAGGATCTGGAATGCGCTGCCTGAGAGGGTGGTGGAGGCAGATTCAATCGTGGCTTTCAAAAGGGAGTTGGATAAGTACCTGAAGGAAAAATATTTGCAGGGCTACGGGGAAAGGGCGGAGGGAGTGGGACTGGCTGAGATGCTCTTGCAGAGAGCCGGCACGGGCTCGATGGGCCGAATGGCCTCCTTCTGTGCTGTAACCGTTCTAGGATTCTATATGCAGGTCACAGGGTCAACTAGCCTTGGGATTTTAATCTTACCAGGAAAGAAATATGTTCATGCGGCCCGTCGAGCCCATGCCGGCTCGCTGCAAGAGCACCTCAGCCAGTCCCACTCCCCCCGCCCTTTCCCCCCTAGCCCTGAAAATGTTTTTCCTTCAGGTACTTATCCAACTCTCTTTTGAAAGCCACGATTGAGTCTGCCTCCACCATCCTCTCAGGCCGTGCATTCCAGATCCTCCGTAAAAATATTTTCCCTCATGTCACCTTTGGTTCTTTTGCCAATCACCTTAAATCTGTGACCTCTGGTTCTCCACCCTTCCACCAATGGGAACAGTTTCTCTCTCTCTACTCTGTCCGGACCCCTCATGATTTTGAACACCTCTATCAAATCTCCTCTCAACCTTCTCTGCTCCAAGGAGAACAACCCCAGCTTCTCCAGTCCATCCACGCAACTGGTCCATCATCCCTGGAACCATTCTTGTTAAACTTTCCTGCACCCTCTCTAAGGCCTTCACATCCTTCCTAAAGTGCAGTGCCCAGAATTGGACACAATACTCCAGTTGAGGCCGAACCTGTGTTTTATACAGGTTCATCATAACTTCCTTGCTCTTGTACTCTCTGCCTCTACTCATGAAGCCCAGGAATCCAGGATCATTCGCGTGCGGGCGTTTGTGTAAGTTAGCAAAACGCTGAAACTACTTTGAAATTTTCATGGGCTTAGATCATTCTCGTAGAACCTGAAAGGCCAGGTGACATAAATATCAACGCTGGTCTTTGGGAAGAACCGTTTTATTTGAGGGCGAGATGTTGCACACAATGGTTGTGAAATTGAGCATTGGCGGGGGATGCAAATACAGGCGGTAACGCATTGATCATCTTTTATAGTCCTCGCCCAATATCCCGTTCCAATAGAACCACCAACGAGCGTGTCCTACAACAACAACAACTTGTATTGGCATAGCGCCTTTAATGTAGTGAAACGTCCCGAGGCGCTTCACAGGAGTAAAACGAGATTTAAAAAATTGACACCGAGCCGCACAAGTACAAATTAACATAGGTGACCAAAACGTTGGTCAAAAAGGTAGGTTTTAATGAGTGTCTTGAAGGAGGAAAGCGAGGCGGAGAGGTTCAGGCGGGGAGTTCCAGAGCTTGAGGCTCAGGCAACAGAAGGCACGGCCACCGATGGTGGAGCGATTATAATCAGGGATGCTCAAGAGGGCAGAATTAGAGGAGCGCAGACATCTCGGGGGGGTTGTGGGACTGGAGGGGATTACAGAGATAGGGAGGGGCGAGGGCCATGGAGGGATTTGAAAACAAGGATGAGAATTTTAAAATCGAGGCGCTGCTTAACCGGGAGCCAATAGCGATTCTAACTGTTCGACGTCATCGTCCACTTCTCCACTTCCTCCTCCACCCAATTACACATCTAACTTTTCCCAGTTGTGACAAAGGGTCTTCGGCCTGAAACGTTAACTCTGTTTCTCTCGCCACAGCTGCTGCCCGACCTGTTGAGCGTATCCAGCATTTTCTGTTTTTATCCCCGAGTCCTAGACTGCCCAACAAGTGGAAATAGTTTCCATCTACCCTCTCAGTTCCCAGAGGCTACCACACGGCCTACTTCGGCTCCTGATTCTGATGTTCTGCTCACTAAATGATTCATTCGGAACATCTATTTATGTTTAGTGCCGAGCTTATGAAGTAAAACTTTTTTCCTCGACAAAATGGCATCAGTCCCGACACATCTCAACTCATTCCCTAGCTTCATGTCATTGGGCACATCGCACAAAGGCAGAAGTGGCAATCAATTAGCCTTAGCAACAACAGGATGATTATACAATGAATCCCTCAGGCCACAAGAGAAGGCAGTAGGAGAACGTGCGGAAACCCAGGATTTTTGTATGTGTCTCTTTTTTTTGCAGCTCTTTGTCCTCTCTTGAGTTTTGTGGCAGCACGGGAGAAGAATAGACAATTACTCAGAGTCAGTGCCTCTACTGTTTGCCGCGAGTGCCAAAGATGTGACATTACAACAGTGGGAAGTGTCATCGCTTCAAGGCATGTCTGTGAAGGGCTGTCGGCAGGCACTGGCGGGAAAGGCGTTAATGTTAATGGAGGCTAACCTTCAATCTTGTCCCACAACTCACCCATCTCTCTCTTCCTAATTGCTGCCGATGTATTACAGCCGCTTCTTATTGGGTTACCACACCAGCCAGAATTGTGGGGAGACGCCTTAACTGGGGACTCGTGGGCCGAGAGAGCGGATCGTCACGTTTTACAGGCGTGAAACAGGCACCCAAGGGTCTAGCACGGAGGACGAAGTTTGCGTGCTCATGAGGAGAGATTGAGCAGACTAGGCCCATATTATCTCGCGTTTAGAAGGATGAGGGGTGATCTCATTGAAACATACAAAATTCTTGACAGGGTAGATGCAGGGAGGATGTTTCCCCTGGGCTGGGGTATCTAGAACCAAGGTCATAGTCTCAGGATAAGGGGTCGGCCATTTAGGACTGAGATGAGGGGAAACTTCTTCACTTTAGAGAGTGGTGAATTCTCGACCCAGAGGGCTGTGGAGGCTCAGGTGCTGAAACTGGTGGAAGCGAAGTTCTGCCCAAGTGCTGCCCAAAAGACCACTGAGATCCTGACGGTACTTTGGGCATAAGTTTCATGGAAAATGAAATAGGAATTGGGCCTGCTTTAGCCAAGTGGGACTTTTTAGGAGCCCACTGTAGTGATATACTGTTGCAGCCTGGGATAATTGTTTAGAAAAGTGGACAAACCAGTAATGTAGGTGCAGTCTGGGTAAAACCCAAATCATATAGCAGCCTACCTGCAAGAGGATGTGGTAACAGGCCTAAGTTAAGACTTGTGGTCAGGCGAGGTGTTCAATAGCAGGAAGCTTAGGCTGTTGCTTCTTAACAGAAAATGTAAAGTCTCTAATTTGTCCAAAGTGTATGATTTGACCAATGATTGTATCTTTGACCGAAAAAGGTCATGTAGAGGAGGGACTGAATTGACTGGGCCTGTATTCACTGGAGTATAGAAGAATGAGAGGGGATCTCATAGAAACATATAAAATTCTGACAGGATTGGACAGGGTTAGATGCAGGAAGTCCAGAACCAGGGGTCACAGTCTAAGGATAAGGGGTAAGCCATTAAGGACCGAGATGAGGAACAACTTCTTCACTCAGAGAGTTGTTAACCTGTGGAATTCTCTACCACAGAGAGTTATTGATGCCAGTTCGTTAAATATATTCAAGAGGGAGTTAGATATGGCCCTTACAGCTAAAGGGATCAAGGGGAATGGAGAGAAAGCAGGAAAGGGGTACTGTGAATGATCAGCCATGATCTTATTGAATGGTGGTGCAGGCTTGAAGGTCCAAATGGCCTACTCCTGCACCTAATTTGACCCCAGGGTTAGAACTGCGCACGTCCATATGGTGCGCCGACTTTTTAGAACAGAAACGGTGCCGATTATTTTCCTTGGTATTCTCCCCGCAGTCTGGTCGATCCAGGCCCTTAGCACAGTGCAGCAGAACGCGTGGAGGGCGGAGCTAGGTCCCGGCACTGAAAACAGTGCCAGTACCTCTGCACATGCGCACTAGAGTGTGCGCGCATGTGCAGTAGCTCCTTGCAGCCCAAATCTGTGCAGGCTGCGTGGGAGGGGCCCAAAGAATGCCGTCCCTAGCCCTGGCCGAATGGGCTCACCGGGCATTGAAGATCGGGACTCGGGCTTCCCTCCCGTTCAGCAGCCCCCCACCCTCCCTCTTGTTCTGCCTCCCCACCCTCCTCCCGTTCAGCTCCCCCCCCTCCCGTTCAGCCCTTCCCCCTCCTCTCCCTCCCCTCCTCTCCCCCACGTCGTCGTCGGGGCTCACCCGCCCGGCATCTCGCTGGGGGCGGGCCCCGCCCAAAGTGTCGTCATCGTCGGCCCGGCTTCTTCTTGGTCGTCGGCGGGCCCGTTCAGCCGCCCCCCCCCACCCCGTCCCATTCAGCCTCCCCTCCCCCCTCTCCTCCCCTCTCCCCCTCCCTTCCCCCTCTCCTCCCCTCTCCCATCCCCCCTCTCTCCCCCCTCCCATCCCCCTCTCCCCCTCCTCCACCCCCTCCATCCCCCTCCCCCCTCTCTCCCCCACCCCTTGCTGTCAGAAACACAGAGAGACACTGAGAGAGACAGAGAGAGAGAGAGAGACACTCGGGGAGGGAGGGGGCCCATTCCAGCACACTGTTGGAGGGCTCCCGATGCTGCAGTAAGTGAGTAGAAACTTAATTTTTTAGTTATTGATTGATTTTTTATTAATTTTTTATTTTTTAATTTTTTGATTGATTTATTGGTTGATTTATTGATTTATTTATCATTTATTATTGATGATGGCTCTTTATTTGTAAAAGTGAAGTGTTTAATGTTTGCAAACTTCCCTCCCCCCATCCCCCCATCTCTCGTTCCCTACGCCTGATTTCTAAGTGCAGGCAAGGTTTTTCTGAGCGTACAAAAATCTACACTTACTCCATTCTAAGTTAGTTTGGAGTAAGTTTTCGCTGCCTAAACTTGCAAAACAGGCGTAAGTGGCCGGACTCGCCCCCTTTTGAAAAATAAAATCTGTCCGAAAATGGAACTATTTTAACTCACTAGAACTGGAGCAAACTAAATGCAAACGAGAATTGCAATTTCTAAGATGCTCCATTCTAAACTAGTTGCTCTAGGCCGAAACTTGAGCCCTTTGCTTCTATGTAGGTGGACAATGAAGGTACATGCCTACTTGCTTTCTGTAGAACTGCTACGCACCTCAATGAATCTTTGAGATCGGGTTGGCGAACTCCGTGAGTGGCTGACAGAGACTGCCCAATACTCCCTTACAAGTAATAAACTTGCCTTTTCATTTCTACAGAATTCAGTGAGAGTGTTTTCCTTGAAATATTCCACAACAGAAAAATCCTGGAAAGACCGCCCGGCGGCAAAAACGGGACTTACGCGCCGATTCTGGGCGGCAGCGGGTGGGAGCTCCCATTCTCAGCGGAAAATGCAAAGCTCGGCAAAGTACAGCCCAGCATTGAGTCGGGCCCAGGGAGGGAAACAGCTGAAATTAAAAATGTTTTAAACATTATTTTTTAAAAACCCTGGAAAACATTCAGGGGACCCCGTCCACCTGAATCCCTGCAAAAAAAAATAAAGAAAAGAAGTGCACTAGCCTTTTTTTTTGAGGTTAGCCCTGCCTCCGTGCGATGGTCCTTTCCCCTGCTGGAGCGGAAGCCCACACGGACCAAACTGGCAGCTCGCCGGGCAGGAGGACACTTAAGCGCGTTGCACGCCAGCGGGCGGTCCGCAGCGGTCTTCCCTCCCCGTCAGCGGGAGGCCTCCAGCAAACGCGCTCCGAGGGGAGACCGCCCAGAAAACTCTGCGGCAGCGGGCGCTGAGTCCACCAATGTCGGGCCCTCAGTGGTTGAGTATATTCAAGACACAGATCGATAGATTGTTGAATATTAAGGGAATCAAGGGATGTGGGGACAGGACGGGAAGGTGGATTTGAAGTAGGAGATCAGCCATGATTGGCTGATTGAATGGCAGAGCAGGCTGGAGGGGCCGAATGGCCGACTCCTGCTCCTATTTCTTATGTTCTTAATGCTCATTCCACACCGCACGCCGCATTAGATCACGCTGCTCCGTTGGCGACTAGGGGCGATATTTAAATAAGGTCATGTTGCAGGTCCATTTTGTGAAGCTGGACTCCCCCAGCGCCTGGCACGTCACGTGATACATTCGCTCAGCCAATCGTGAAGTGAGTAGGCAGCAAGAAAGTAACAAGGAAGACAAAACTCAAAAAAGCAGCTTGGGAGGCTGATGAGCTTCCACGGTGTAATGTCTGCATGCTCACGGGTTTGTGGAGCTGTTGTTGACCTTGTGCGGAGGGGAGCGGGCAGGTCCGAGGGCCTCCTCGTAGGAATGCTCCTGGGCACGCCCACGGTGGCCATTAACCGGTCCAGGCAGCGGGCGGTCGAGGGGGTCGTTCAGCCCGACTGCCTGCCTCTCTTCCGCGGTTACATCCGAGCCAGGGTGTCCCTGGAGATGGAGCACGCGGTGTCCAATGGTACGCTCGCGGCCTTCCGTGAGAGGTGGGCGCCGGAGGGACTGGAGTGCACCATCACCCCCGGCAACCAAATTTTAATTGATTTAAGTTTACTGTCCAAAGTTTAATTTGTTTAATGTGTCAGTTTTAGTGCCCCCTTTTAATCAGGGGGCAGTTGATTTACAGATCAACTAAAAATAGTTGCAGAGCTGTTGAGTTGGGAGTGGCTTAACCAGTCACGTGATGTTCACAAGACTCAATAAAACTCCAGTCAAGGGTCAGGGGATCCACGGTGAGGTATGCAGTTGTGAGCCTGGTAGATGAACTGGTAATATGTCATGAGATTGTTAAACCTTTTGCTAATAAACCAACTAGTTGTTAATCGCAATGTGTTGCTATGAATTCTTAAGCCAAGAACCCCTGAAGCAAATACATTAAACACAGACGAACTTCAGTTGGCCGTGGTGGGTGGCCTCAAGCGGCGCTGGGCCGAGGGCTGTGTGGGACGGGGAAGTGAGGTCGGCAATAGTGGTGGGATTACAAGGTGCGGAGTGCGTGAGTCGGAGGAGAAGGAGGTGGAGTGAAGCGAGGTGCAGTGATTGTAGGTGATTGCCAGGAAGCCGGGTGTGGGTAGTGTTGTGAGTAGCGAGGCTGGAGGTCGTGCAGGGGCCAGCAATTGATCTGCAAAGGAAGATTCTTACCTTGACAAGCCTGGTGAGGTCATTGAACTTTTTTCTCCATTCAGTCAATGCAACCGAATACCAGGTGCAGCGCATAAAGGGCGACTGATCCACTACCACCCACTTTGCCCCTCTGCCTGAGACAAGTTTCTGGGCCATTGTTTTATTTTTTGGTGCATTCGATTTGCCAACACCAAATCCAGAAAAATAAATTAATCCAACATCTCAACACTAGCAAGGTATAGTAATTAATACTTCATGAAGAATTCCCTGCCCCAGAGGACTGTGGATGCTGAGTCTCTGAATATGTTCAAGGCTGGGATACATAGATTTATGGAGTCTCGGAAAATCAAGGGATATGGAGCTCGGGCGGGAAAGTGGAGTTGAGTTCGGCGATCAGTCAGGATCTTCTTGAACAGCAAAGCAGGCTTGAGGGGCTGAATGGCTTATTCCTGCTCCTACTTCTTATACTTCATACCACTGAGAGAATGTGGAGGGTCTCCTCTCTCAGACCACTCCCCCCAGGCTGTTACTTGTGGCTTGCTGGAGAAGAAGGGCATGGGTCTGGAAAGGAGGTTATAAGGTTGTCCACCTACAAGCAGATGTCTCAGTTTTCTCTGCTTATTTGCCTCTCCCAGGCGATTACGTGGTTGCGGGGGAGGGGGAGGGCAGAGGGAGTTAGGAAGTGTTCAGTCAATGCTCCGGTCATTATGGGCGCAGGGCAAACCATGTGATGGTCTTTTACTGTCCATCAGTTCTGCATGTTCTTATCTGTTTGTCTTATCTTATATTGATAGCCTCTAGTTATAGAAAACATAGAAACATAGAAAAATAGGTGCAGGAGTAGGCCATTCAGCCCTTTGATAAGATCATGGCTGATCATTCCTTCAGTATCCCTTTCCTGCTTTCTCTCCATACCCCATAGAAACATGCTCTCCACAATGTGGGGAAGAACATAACTAGAGGCCATCAATATAAAATAGTCACCAAGAAATCCAATGGGGAATTCAGAAGAAACTTCTTTACCCAGAGAGTGGTGAGAATGTGGAACTCGCTGCCACAGGGAGCGGTTGAGGCGAATAGTATCGATGCATTCAAGGGGAGGCTGGACAAGTATATGAGGGGAGAGAAGGGTTCTGCTGATAGAGTTAGATGAGGAAAGACGGGAGGAGGCTCGAGTGGAGCATAAACGTCGGCATGGACTGGTTGGGCCGAATGGCCTGTTTCTGTGCCGTACATCCGGTGTAATCCTGCCTTTGGCATTTCACTGCACAGTATGGGCTGGCCAGCAATTGGGTTCGGTGGGTGGACAAGGCACCGGTGGATTTTTTTTACATTTTTATTCAATTAATATATTGTTCACGTAAGCGTTTCTTCCATCCTTTCTCTTTGGTATATTATTCTTTTTCTCTTTGTTCTCGCCTCTGTCTCTCTCTCTCTATCGTTTCCTTTAATTCTGTCCATTTTGATCTCCGCTTCATCTGGCATCCTGGGGACGGCGGCAGCTGGTGAGCATGGGTCAGATCGCAGTAAAGTCCTCACACAAAGGCTGACTATAGAACAGCAGATGGTCAGGGATGAGCGGCGTTGTGCATAGAGTCCCAGGCTGGCTGGGGCCAGGCAGTGGAACACTTGAAGCCACGAACTCTGAGCGAATATAACATTGCGCAGTGTGTGTGTGAGCAGCTCATCTGCATTCAATAAATTGTGTTGTTATCACGAACGACTTGGTGGGCAGCCAATTGGTAGGAGATCTTCCCTTGTTGTGTGGCTCAAGGTCTCCGTCAAACGCATCAGTAAGTATCCGGCTGTACGCGCCACCTTCCATTCGCAGTGCAACCGCCCCCACAAGAGCGAGGGTAAGGACAATGAGGCAGGCAGTCAGGCGACCGCAAACTGATTCTGACCTATTTGACTTCGCAAGGTCTGCTGAACAACCTTTTGAAGAAACAAGAGGTTTATCGATCGGTTACAGCACAGAAGGAGGCCATTCGGCCCGTCGAGGCCCGTGCCGGCTCTCTGCAAGAGCACCTCAGTCAGTCCCACTCCCCCCGCCCTTTCCCCCTAGCCCTGCAAATTTTTTTCCTTCAGGTACTTATCCAATCCCCTTTTGAAAGCCACGATTGAATCTCCCTGCACCAACCTCTCAGGCAACGCATTCCAGATCCTAACCACTCGCTGCGTAAAAACGTTTCTCCTCGTGTCGCCTTTGGTTCTTCTGACAATCGCCTTAAATCTGTGTCCTCCGGTTCTCGACCCTTCCACCAATGGGAACAGTTTCTCTCTCTCTACTCTGTCCAGACCCCTCATGATTTTGAACACCTCTATTAAATCTCCCCAACCTTCTCTGCTCCAAGGAGAACAACCCCAGCTTCTCCAGACTATCGAGGTAACTGAAGTCCCTCATCCCTGGAACCATTCTCGTAAATCTTTTCTGCACCCTCTCTAAGGCTGCCACATACTTCCTAAAGTTCGGGGCTCAGAATTTGACACAATGCTCCAGTTGAGACCGAATCAGTGTTTTATAAAGGTTCATCATAACTTCCTTGCTTTTGTACTCTGTGCCTCTATTTATGAAGCCCAGGAACCTATCTATTAAACCACTTTCTCAACCTGCCCCGTCACCTTCAGCGATTTGTGCACATATACCCACAGGTCTTTCTGTTCCTGCACCCCCTTTTAGAATTATACCATTTTATTTATAATGCCTCTCCTCGTTCTTCTCAAAATGTATCACTTCACACTTTTCTGCATTAAATTTCATCTGCCACGTGCCTGCCCATTCTACCAACCTGTCTATATCCCGTTTAAGTCTATCACTATCCTCCTCACTGTTCACTATACTTCCAAGTTTTTAGTCTGCAAATTTTGAAATTGTACCCTGTGCAGCCAAGTCCAAGTCATTGATATATATCAAGCAAAGCAGTGGTCCTAGTACTGAGCCCTGGGGAACACCATTGTATACCTTCCTCCAGTCCAAAAAACAACCGTTCACCAATACGCTCTGTCTCCTGTCACTTAGCCAATTCCGTATCCATACTGCCACTGTCTCTTTTATTCCATGGGCTTCAACTTTGCTGGCAAGCCTATTATGTTGCACTTTGTTGAACACCTTTTAGAAGCCCATGTACACCACATCAACCGCATCGCCCTCATCAACCCTCTCTGTTACCTCATTAACCCTCTCTGTTACCTCATCAAAAATCTCAATCAAGTTAGTAAAACACAATTTGCATTTGACAAATCTGGGCTGGCTTTCCTTAATTAATCCACACTTGTCCAAGTGACGGTTAATTTTGTCCCGGATTATCGTCTCTAAAAGCTTCCCCACTACCGAGGTTAAACTGACCGGCCTGTAGTTGCTTGGTTTACCCGTACACCCTCTTTTGAACAAAGATGCAACATTTGCAATTCTCCAGATGTCTGGCAGGAGATCGGCAATTGTATTTCCTCCCTCTGGCTCTCTCTGGGTTCTCTCTGGTTGCTATTTCTCCCAAAATAGTAAAAACAGTGTAAAAGAAGAGATTAGAAATATGGATCAGAGAAATTGTTTCCAAGGTCACAAACATCTTGCAACCAAAGGAAACCTTCCCCCACCTGTAATATGGCCACAGCATCAGAGATTTGCTACTGGTGCATTCCTGGTATAAGATGCTGAAGGAGGCAGTGTTTGTCATGTATCTAGACATGTTACTGCCTATACTATTACATATGATGTGCCACCAGATGGACCTGCAATGGGAAACTTGTACATCAGCTGTATGGTCACTAAGGTGTGCCACCAGAGGGCACTGCAGTGGGAGACTTGCAGGTTACCTGTACAGGTGTGCCAGGCCTAGTATAAAAGGCAGGCCACCAGGTCTGATCCTCACTCTGGAGTTACATTAAATGAACTAAGGTCACTACAGTTCAAGTAAAATACATTGCCTCGTGGAGTTATTATCAGAGCATCTAAAGACATAACAGCATAGTGCTAATGTTACAAGACTAGTAATCCAGAGGCCTGAACTAACAATCCGGGGGAGGTCTACATAAGGCCCAACAGTCGTCGGAGCCAGCGGGACGTCGGAGAGGCCAGCTGGTGCAGCTGCAACAGGGAGGCAAAAAAAGAAGTAGAAAGAAATCGACGGGTGATGTCACAGCCAAGGGGTAAGTGATTGGCTGGTGATTGGTGAGTAGTTTTTCTTTTTCATTTCTTTATCAGTAAGTAATCTTTTAGCATTGTTGTTGCCAAATTAAGTTAATCTAAGGGTTAAGTCATGGCAGGAGAGCTCAGGCATGTGTTATGCTCCTCCTGTGCTATGTGGGAAGTCAGGGACGCTTCCAGTTTCCCTGATAACTACATGTGCGGGAAGTGCATCCGTCTGCAGCACCTGACAGACTGCGTTGCGGCACTGGAGCTGTGAGTGGATTTACTATGGAGCGTCCGCAATGTTGAGGATGCCATGAATAGTATGTTAAGTGAGTTGGTCTTACTGCAGGTAAGGGTTACCCAGAAAGATAGGGAATGGGTGATCAACAAGAAGAGCAGTGCAAGGAAGGTAGTGCAGGGGTCCCCTGAGGTCATCCCCCTGCAAAACAGATACACCGCTTTGGGTACTGTTGAGGGGGATGACTCATCAGGGGAGAACAGCAGCAGCCAAGTTCATGGCACCATGGGTGGCTCTGCTGCACAGGAGGGCAGGAAAAAGAGTGGGAGAGCAACAGTGATAGGGGATTCGATTGTAAGGGGAATAGATAGGCGTTTCTGCGACCGCAACCAAGACTCCAGGATGGTATGTTGCATCCCTGGTGCAAGGGTCAAGGATGTCTTGGAGCGGGTGCAGGACATTTTGAAGAGGGAAGGTTAACAGCCAGTTGTCGTGGTGCATATAGATACCAACGATATAGGTAAAAACAGGATGAGGTCCTACAATTTAGCTCCTAGCTCCCTAAATCCTCCTCCACCGCATTGCTACCAATGTGGTTAGCCCAATCGATATGTAGATTAAAGTCGCCCATGATAACTGCTGTACTTTTATTGCACGCATCCCTAATTTCTTGTTTGATGCTGTCCCCAACCTTACTACTATTGTTTAGTGATCTGTACTGAACTCCCACTAGCTGAATTTAGGGAGCTAGGAGCTAAATTAAAAAGTAGGACCTCAAAAGTAGTAATCTCAGGATTGCTACCAATGCCACGTGCTAGTCAGAGTAGGAATCGTAGGATAGCTCAGATGAATACGTGGCTTGAGCAGTGGTGCAGAAGGGAGGGATTCAAATTCCTGGGACATTGGAACCGGTTCTGGGGGAGGTGGGACCAGTACAAACCGGACGGTCTGCACCTGGGCAGGAACGGAACAACGTCCTAGGGGGAATGTTTGCTAGTGCTGTCGGGGAGGGGTTAAACTAATATGGCAGGGGGATGGGAACCTATGCAGGGAGACGGAGGGAAGGAGAATGGGGGCAGAAGCAAAAGATAGAAAAAAGAAAAGTAAAAGTGGAGGGCAGAGCAACCTAAGGCAAAAAGCAAAAAGGGCCACATTAGAGCAACATTCTAAAGGGGTAAAGTGTGTTAAAAAGACAAGCCTGAAGGCTCTGTGCATCAATGCGAGGAGTATTTGAAATAAGGTGGACGAATTAACTGCGCAGACAGCAGTTAACGGATATGATGTAATTAGCATCACAGAGACATGGCTCCAGGGTGACCAAGACTGGGAACTCAACATCCAGGGGTATTCAACATTGAGGAAGGATAGACAGAAAGGAAAAGGAAGTGGGGTGGCGTTGCTGGTTAAAGAGGAAATTAATGCAATAGTAAGGAAGGACATTAGCTTGGACGATGTGGAATCAGTATGGGTGGAGCTACGGAATACCAAAGGGCAGAAAATGCTAGTGGGAGTTGTGTACAGATCACTAAACAGTAGTCGTAAAGTTGGGGACAGCATCAAACAAGAAATTAGGGATGCGTGCAATAAAAGTACAGCAGTTATCATGGGCGACTTTAATCTATATATTGATTGGGCTAACCACATTGGTAGCAATGCAGTGGAGGAGGATTTCCTGGAGTGTATTAGGGATGGTTTTTTAAACCAATATGTTGAGGAACCAACTAGAGGGCTGGCCATCCTAGACTGGGTGATGTGTCATGAGAAAGGACTAATTAGCAATCTTGTTGTGCGAGGTCCCTTGGGGAAGAGTGACCATAATATGGTAGAATTCTTTGTTAAGATGGAGAGTGACATAATTAATTCAGAGACGAAGGTCCTGAACTTAAGGAAAGGTAACTTCGATGGTATGAGACGTGAATTGGCTAGAATAGACTGGCAAATGATACTTAAAGGGTTGATGGTGGATAGGCAATGGCAAACATTTAAAGATCACATGGATGAACTTCAACAATTGTACATCCCTGTCTGGAGTAAAAATAAAATGGGGAAGGTGGCTTAACCGTGGCTAAAAAGGGAAATTAAGGATAGTGTTAAATCCAAGGAAGAGGCATATAAATTGGCCAGAAAAAGCAGCAAACCTGAGGACTGGGAGAATTTTGTAAAACAGCAGAGGAGGGCAAAGGGTTTAATTAGGAGGGGGAAAATAGAGTATGAGAGAAAGCTTGCTGGGAACATAAAAACTGATTGCAAAAGCTTCTATAGATATGTGAAGAGTAAAAGATTAGTGAAAACAAACGTAGGTCCCTTGCAGTCAAATTCAAGTGAATTTATAATGGGGAACAAAGAAATGGCGGACAAGTTAAACAAATACTTTGGTTCTATCTTCACGAAGGAAGACACAAATAACGTTCTGGAAATACTAGGGAACCGAGGGCCTAGTGAGAAGAAGAAACTGAAGGAAATCCTTATTAGGCGGGAAATTGTGTTAGGGAAATTGATGGGATTGAAGGCCGATAAATCCCTGGGCCTGATGGTCTGCATCCCAGAGTACTTAAGGAGGTAGCCCTAGAAACAGTGGATGCATTAGTGATCATTTTCCAACAGTGTATCGACTCTGGATCGGTTCCTATGTACTGGAGGGTAGCTAATGTAACACCAATTTTTAAGAAAGGAGGAAGTGAGAAAACTGGTAATTATAGACCAGTTAGCCTGACAACAGTAGTGGGGAAAATGTTGGAATCAATTATTAAAGATGAAATAGCAGCACATTTGGAAATCAGTGATGGGATCATGGAACCAAGTCAGATTGGATTTAAGAAAGGGAAATCCTGATTGACAAAACTTCTAGGTTTTTTGAGGATGTAACTAGTAGAGTGGACAAGGGAGAACCAGTGGGTATAGTGTATTTGAACTTTCAAAAGGCTTTTGACAAGGTCCCACACAAGAAATTGGTGTGCAAAATTAAAACACATGGTATTGGGATAATGTACTGACGTGGATAGAGAACTGGTTGGCAGACAGGAAGCAGGGAGTCAGGATAAACGGGTCCTTTTCAGAATGGCAGGCAGTGACTAGTGGGGTACCACAGGGCTCAGTGCTGGGACCCCAGCTATTTACAATATACATTAATGATTTAGATGAAGGAATTGAGTGTAATATCCACCAAGTTTGCAGATAACACTATGCTGGGTGGCAGTGTGGGCTGTGAGGAGGACGCTAAAAGGCTGCAGGGTGACTTGAACAGTGAGTGGGCAAATGCATGGCAGATACAGTATAATGTGGATAAATGTGAGGTTATCACTTTGGTGGTAAAAACACGGAGGCAGAATATTATCTGAATGGTGACAGATTAGAAAAAGGGAGGTGCAACGAGACCTGGGTGTCATGGTACATCAGTCATTGAAAGTTGGCATGCAGGTACAACAGGTGGTGAAGAAGGCAAATGATATGTTGGCCTTCATAGCTAGGGGATTTGAGTATCGGAGCAGGGAGGTCTTACTGCAGTTTTACAGGGCCTTAGTGAGGCCTCACCTTGAATATTGTGTTCAGTTTTGGTCTCCTAATCTGAGGAAGGATGTTCTTGCTATTGAGGGAGTGCAGCGAAGGTTCACCAGACAGATTCCTGGGATGGCAGGACTGACATATGAGGAGAGACTGGATCGACTGGGCCTTTATACATTGGAGTTTAGAAGGATGAGAGGGGATCTCATAGAAACATATAAAATTCTGACGGGACTGGACAGATTAGATGCAGGAAGAATGGTCCCGATGTTGGGGAAGTCCAGAACCAGGGGACACAGTCTAAGGATAAGAGGTAAGCCATTTAGGACTGAGATGAGGAGAAACTTTTTCACTCAGAGAGTTGTTAACCTGTGGAATTCCCTGCCGCAGAGAGTTGTAGATGCCAGTTCATTGGATATATTCAAGAGGGTGTTAGATATGGCCCTTATGGCTAAAGGGATCAAGGGGTATGGAGAGAAAGCAGGAAAGGGGTACTGAGGTGGATGATCAGCCATGATCTTATTGAATGGCCGTGCAGGCTCGAAGGGCCAAATGGCCTACTCCTGCACCTATTTTCTATGTTTCTATGTTTTTATGTGTGAAGTTTTGGTCTCCTAATTTGAGGAAGGACATTCTTGCTATTGAGGGAGTGCAGACTGATTCCCGGGAAGGCAGGACTGACATATGAAGAAAGATTGGATCGACTAGGCTTATCTTCATTGGAATTTAGGAGAATGAGAGGGGATCTCATAGAAGCATATAAAATTCTGACAGAATTGGACAGGTTAGATGCAGGAAGAATGTTCCCAATGTTGGGGAAGTCCAGAACCAGAGGTCACAGGCTAAGGATAAGGGGTAAGCCATTTAGGACCGAGATGAGGAGAAACTTTTTCACCCAGAGAATTGTGAACCTATGGAATTCTCTGCCACAGAGAGTTGTTGAGGCCAGTTCATTGGATATATTGAAAAGGGAGTTAGATGTGGCCCTGACGGCTAAAGGGGTCAGGGGTATGGAGAGAAAGCAGGAATGGGGTACTGAAGTTGCATGATCAGCCATGATCATATTGAATGGTGGTGCAGGCTCGAAGGGCCTGCCCCTGTACCTATTTTCTATGTTTCTATGTTTCTACCTATCTTCCTTGGCCCAGGCAAAGACATTGTGAAACTCGGAAATACCTGGTCCCGAGGTTTTCGGATCTCTGACATCACATCTGTACCAGTAATGGTGACCATAAACCTGCTGGATTGTTGCAAAAAACCATCTGGATTTTAGGCAAGGACATCGACCGTCCTTACCTGGTCTGGCCGATATGTGACTCCGGGACAATGTGGTTGACTGTTCAGTGCCCTCTGAAGTGGCGGCTCACCACCACCTTCTCAAGGGCAATTAGGGTTGGGCAACAAATGATGGCCTTGGCAGTGATGCCCACATCATTGGCAGTGAAGTCCTGAGGATGTGAACGGCGCTATATCCACACAGCTTTTCTTTCTTTTGATTTTGGTGGCGCCCTGAATGAGGTGCTTTGGGCCATCGCCTAGATCCCATGCAGAGCTGACTACGGTACATTGCCCCAGGTCGCTGACCAAACTACAACATGCCCATCCTGTGCTGCGTCATCCCAGATGAGGACATGGAACCCCACTGGCATCTGGGGCTGGATTTTAGGCTCTTCTGTTTCCGGGGTGAAAACGGAGGCGGGGGGGGGGGGCGGGAAAGTTACCGGCCGGGAACAGTTTGCGCTTTGGTAAGGAAGTTTCGGCGCCTGGGCCCTGTGTCAGGGGGCGCAGCGCGGAGAGAGGCGTTGTACAACTCTCGTGGCGCAGAAATGGCGCGAAGTAAATTGCCGGGCCGCGTGCGCTGCGAGAAATGCTTTGGGAGGGGGGAATCCTTCAAAAGAAAATCACAAAAACATTCCCAAAACATTGCCCACGCCACCACAACACAGCAATTAAAAGAACAGACACTCGCACTTACCTTGGGAGGACGTTACCTTCCTCCGTGCCACCGGTTACGCCGCACCTCTCTGATTTCCCAGGCGGTCAGTGCGGGGCGCGAGGAATGATGGGGGAAAGGTCCAAACTCGCACCGGTGTGGCAACCAGGGGGCGTTGCATGCCTGGCGCAGTTAAGCGCTGCCACAAAACCCGACCAGGGGATCGCGGCAGGCCGCTGGCGACCTGAACCACCGCCTTTCACGCCACTCCGGGGCGAAACCCAGAGTGCAAAGGACCGGAAAATCTAGCCCTGGTGCTCTTGTTGAGGGCCTCTTGTTTCCGACGTGATCGAGGCCCAGGGGAGGCGAGAGTTCGGGGGCCTAGCAGAGGCGAGGGCCCAGGGGGCAGCACGGGCCCAGCCCACACTGTGCGATATGTGTGCGCGCACTAGGTCCGTGCAGCAGAGCTGGTCTCCAGTCGTCCTGGTCAACCCTTGCCACTGGACCGAGGTCTAGCTCTGTCGAGCCCGTGTGGTGGCTGGTGGGCAACGGCCACCCCACGTTAAAAAAATCCACGCACGGGCATCTTCCACCCTTCAGGGTGTAGTTCGGGATCTGGAATATTAGGTCTTTCATTGAAACATCTGTGAACTCATCCTTTTTTTGACGTGGAAGCAAGTCATCCTCGATACGAGGGGCTGCCCAAGAAGAAGAAGAAGTAGAAATGTTCCTCTCCTGTCACTAGACGGCCCCATCTCTTTCTAATCCCAGTACGGGAAGATCAGAAAGCAGCAACAGCCCCTACGGACTCAATCAGATGCTAAGCATTCATGACGTAACATATTGAACTAGTTGTAGCATTTATATATTTTAATGTTAGAATTTCATACGAAACCTTCAGCAACTCAATTTTCTTGCGACAAAATTCTAATCTTCCTTGCTTATGTGTCTGCGAATCTCAATCGCTCAGTTCCACGTTCCAACGTATAAATACCTAGTTTATAAGTGTTCGGGAAATACAAATGCGAATAAATTATCCTCTGCGCATTCTAATCTCGCGTTCCATCCGCAGTATAATTGTTTGGGGAGTGATAAAGCATTTCTGGAAATAAACAGATCGTACCCTTGAATACCAAGTTGCTAAGAATAAATCGGGAAAGGCTCAAACAGACACAGTATGTAGATACGGTCATATTTGGGCTGCTGCAGTTGGAGCAGCGTGTGGGGACATACCACTGCAGGAGGGCGATGGCTGCGAAGCCCGGTCACTGATTGCAGTCCGGGCAGGCCCAGCAGGAGGGGGGCGAAGGAGCGGCAGGAGTTTGTAGAAGGAAGTGAACGGGGCCCAGGAGAGGTGTGAGTCTGGGGCCAAGAAGAGGCGAGGGCCCAGGGGCAGCACGGGCCCAGCCCACACTGTGCGATGTGTGTGCGCGCTAGACCCGTGGAGCAGAGCTGGTCTCCAGTCGCCTTGGGTAACCCTTGCCACTGGACCAAGACCTAGCTCTGTCAAGCCCGTGTGGTGGCTGGTGTGCAACGGCCACCCCACGTTAAAAAAATCCTCGCACAGGCATCTTCCACCCTTCAGGGTGTAGTTCGGGATCTGGAATATTAGGTCCTTCATTGAAAGACCTGCAAACTCATTTCTTTTTGGCATGGAAGCAAGTCGTCCTGGCTTCGAGAGACTGCCTATGATGATGAATTGGGCACAATGCCCCTGGGCCATGGAGGGGAGGGAAATGAACCAGGATTCTCATTCCTGATGCATATTCAGTGACCCCTGTTGGAAAGACGCCAGGTCAGCAGAAGATAAGCACAAGCTAAGTTGTAGCACATGCCACTGTTAAATAATTTGCTTACATTCAGACCTTGCCTCCTTCACCCTCCACCCCTGCCTCCATTCACCCCCAAAAATGCTGGAACCACTCTGCAGGTCAGACAGAATCCGTGGAGGCAACGCTGGGCATTTCTGCTGTGGGCCTGCTTTGTCCAAGGTTTGGCTAAATGTTTCCAGCATTGTTTGACCCTGAAATGAGCTTCCGGCCGCACTTCCTCGGCATAACTAAAACCGCCTATTTCCACCTCCGTAACATCGCCCGTCTCCGGCCCTGCCTCAGCTCACCTGCTGCTGAAACGCTCATCCATGTCTTTGTTACTGTAATATATATATAGCTCCACCCAGTGGGCTACTGTGGCATTGCAGCCATTGCTGTTTACAAGAATAAAGAGGGAACGAGCCAGGTGACTGGCTTCCTGAAGTTATCGCCATCTTGCAGCCTGTGTGTTTGTGAAGTCGTACTGAAAACATAACAATTACCTCGAGACTCGACTACTTCAAAGCACTCTGTCTGGCCTCCCACATCCTACGTAAACTAGAGGTGATCCAAAACTCGGCTGCCCCGTGTCCTAACTTGCACCAAGTCCCACTCACCCATCACCCCCTGTGCTCGCCGACCTACATTGGCTCCCGGTTAAGCAACATCTCGATTTCAAAATTCTCATCTGGTTTACAAAACCCTCCACGGCCTCGCCCCCTCCCTATCTCTGTAATCTCCTCCAGCCCCACATCCCCCCCCGAGATGTGTGTGCTCCTCAAATCCTGCCCTCTTGCGCATCCCTGATTATAATCGCTCGACCATCGGTGGCCGTGCCTTCTGTTGCCTGGGCCCCAAGCTCTGGAACTCCCTCCCTAAACCTCTCCGCCTCTCTGCCTCTCTTTCCTCCTTCAAGACGCTCCTTAAAACCTCCCTCTTCGACCAAGCCTACCGTAATTTCTTCTTATGTGGCTCGGTGTCAAATTTATTTGTTTTGTCTGATGACACTACGATGGAGCACCTTGGGATGTTGAAGGCGGTATGCAAATACACGTTTTTGTTGTTGTAATTTGGGAATAAGAATATGGGAGAAAAGTTACTGACTTGTCCTCTTCAGATATATTCCACTCAACCCTGGCAAATATCTCTGGGGCGTCTGGCTTATTTATGGGGCCCACACTGCAAGATTAGATTTACATTCGCCAGTAAGCGAGCAGCACATCAATTATTTGAAAACCGCAAAATTTAATTTAGAAAGGAATTTGGGAGTCAGAACAGACTCATCAGTTTCAGTGTCTGGCACTGTGGCAAAACAGTAAGAATGAGTAGAAAGCTCGAATATATTCAAAGGAAAGTTCAGGTGGCAGGCCAGATCTGGGGAATTGCTGGAGCAAAGCCCAGCCATGATGTTATGGAACTGCAGCGTTTTGCAGCACCGAAGAAGTCTATTCGGCCCACTGTGCCTGTGCTGCCTCTCTGACAGAGCTAGCATTTTAGCTCCACTCCGCTCCCATGTATCCTTTTACATGTTTCTGGTGCAACAGTAGGGCCGGGTGCAAGTGGTTCCAGAGGGGCCACTGGAGGTGGTTGATTGAGTCAGCGTGGCTTGGAGCTGCCTCGTTGCTGTGCTCTGTGACTGACTGGGAGCCACTGTCGGCCTGCATCAATTAGGGAAGCTCAAAAGAGATATACTTCACTATGAATGAAACCTCGGCTCTGCTCCCTGTCTTCAGGAGTCCTCAGCTATCAGTAAACATTCACTCCCTCCACCACCGGCGCCCCCTGGCTGCAGTGTGCACCATCTACAAGCTGCACTGCAGCAACTCGCCAAGGCTTCTTCGGCGGCATCTCCCAAACCCACGACCTCTACCCCCTAGAAGGACAAGGGCAGCAGGCGCATGGGAACACCACCACCTCCACGTTCCTCTCCCAGTCACACACCATCCTGAGTTGGAAATATATCGGACATTCCTTCATCGTCGTTGGGTCAAAATCCTGGAACTCCCTCCCGAACAGCACTGTGGGAGCACCTTCACCACACGGACTGCAGCGGTTCAAGAAGGCGGCTCACCACCACCTTCTCAAGGGGCAATTAGGGATGGGGAATAAATGCCGGCCTTGCCAGCGACGCTCACATCCCATGAACAAATAAAAAAAGATCCCTACTCCACCATTAGTCTGGCCATTCCTATTCTTGGCTGTTTCTCTCTGTCCATCTTGTACCATACAGCACCATAGAGCATTGGCAAAGGAGACTTCCAGCCATTAAAGGGGAGGGTGGCTGGAGTCTGCACACTAGCCTCCGATGATTCGAGGAATGCAGAACAGCTATATGCGGTGGGATGAAATACAAAGTCCTTTGACGGCTCACAACACTCCAGGGACTAAGCGGCCTTTATTTGGCCATAGATACATCCTGTGCTCTCTGCCACTCATAACGGACCTTTGGAACGAAGGTTCCTTGACAACCGGGGCGCATCCCTATAAGTAGCGCCCCGCCAGCCGCCAGCCACCAGCCAGCTGGTTCAAGCCTCCGCTCTCTGGCAAAACATCTTAACTGAAATAATGAGACAGGTTTTAAATATTGAGCCTGACAACATCGTTAACACAAAAGCATCAGTGCTTTCAAAATGCAGCTGAATGGCATAATAGGTGAGTTGGGGTACGAGTGGAAAGGGCTTCAGAGGGAGAGTTAGGGTACTAGAGGGATGGGGTTCAATGGGAGAGTTAGGGTACTGGAGGAACAAGCTTCAGTGGCAGAGTTAGGGTACTGGAGGGATGGGTTTCAATGGGAGAGTTAGTGTCCTGGAGGGATGGGGTTCAATGGGAGAATTGGGTACGAGAGGGATGGGGTTCAATGGCAGAGTTACAGGATGAGAGGGATGGGCTTCAGTGGGAGAGTTAGGGTATGAGAGAGATGGGTTCAATGGGACAGTTAGCATACTGGAGGGATGGGGTTCAATGGGAGAGTTAGTGTACTGGAGGGATGTGGTTCAATGGGAGAGTTAGTGAACTGGAGGGATGGGGTTCAATGGGAGAATTGGGTACTAGAGGGATGGGGTTCAATGGCAGAGTTAATGTACTGCAGGAACAAGCTTCAATGGAAGAGTTAGTGTACTGGAGGGATGGTGTTCAATGGGAGAGTTAGTGTACTGGAGGGATGGGTTCAATGGGAGAGTTAGAGTACTGGAGGGATGGGTTCAATGGGAGAGTTAGTGTACTGGAGGGATGGGGTTCAATGGGAGAGTTAGTGTATTGAAGGGGTGGGGTTCAATAGGACAGTTTGTGTACTGGAGGGATGGGTTTCAATGGGAGAGTTAGTGTACTGGAGGGATGGGGTTCAATGGGAGAGTTAGTGTATTGGAGGGATGGGGTTCAATGGGAGAGTTAGTGTATTGGAGGGATGGGGTTCAATGGGACAGTTAGTGTATTGGAGGGATGGGGTTCAATGGGACAGTTAGTGTATTGGAGGGATGGGTTTCAATGGGAGAGTTAGTGTATTGGAGGGATGGGGTTCAATGGGAGAGTTAGTGTACTGGAGGGATGGGGTTCAATGGGAGAGTTAGTGTACTGGAGGGATGGGGTTCAATGGGAGAGTTAGTGTATTGGAGGGATGGGATTCAATGGGATGGTTAGTGTATTGGAGGGATGGGTTTCAATGGGAGAGTTAGTGTACTGGAGGGATGGGGTTCAATGAGACAGTTAGTGTCCTGGAGGGATGGGGTTCAATGGGACAGTTAGTGTACTGGAGGGATGGGTTTCAATGGGAGAGTTAGTGTATTGGAGGGATGGGGTTCAATGGGAGAGTTAGTGTATTGGAGGGATGGGGTTCAATGGGAGAGTTAGTGTACTGGAGGGATGGGGTTCAATGGGTCAGTTAGAGTACTGGAGGGATGGGTTTCAATGGGACAGTTAGTGTATTGGAGGGATGGGTTTCAATGGGAGAGTTAGTGTACTGGAGGGTTGGGGTTCAATGGGACAGTTAGTGTACTGGAGGGATGGGGTGCAATTGGACAGTTAGTGTCCTGGAGGGATGGGGTTCAATGGGAGAGTTAGTATACTGGAGGGTTGGGGTTCAATGGGACAGTTAGTGTACTGAAGGGATGGGTTTCAATGGGAGAGTTAGTGAACTGGAGGGATGGGGTTCAATGGGAGAGTTAGTGTATTGGAGGGATGGGGTTCAATGGGAGAGTTAGTGTACTGGAGGGATGGGGTTCAATGGGAGAGTTAGTGTACTGGAGGGATGGGGTTCAATGGGAGAGTTAGTGTATTGGAGGGATGGGGTTCAATGGGAGAGTTAGTGTACTGGAGGGATGGGTTTCAATGGGAGAGTTAGTGAACTGGAGGGATGGGGTTCAATGGGACAGTTAGTGTATTGGAGGGATGGGTTTCAATGGAAGAGTTAGTGTATTGGAGGGATGGGGTTCAATGGGAGAGTTAGTGTACTGGAGGGATGGGTTTCAATGGGAGAGTTAGTGTCCTGGAGGGATGGGTTCAATGGGAGAGTTAGTGCACTGGAGGGATGGGGTTCAATGGGAGAGTTAGAGTACTGGAGGGATGGGTTTCAATGGGATAGTTAGTGTATTGGAGGGATGGGGTTCAATGGGACAGTTAGTGTACTGGAGGGATGGGGTTCAATGGGAGAGTTAGTGTATTGGAGGGATGGGGTTCAATGGGACAGTTAGGGTACTAGAGGGATGGGGATCAATGGCAGAGTTACAGGACGAGAGGGAAGGGCTTCAGTGGGTGAGTTAGGGTATGAGAGGGATGGGTTCAATGGGACAGTTAGCGTACTGGAGGGATGGGGTTCAATGGGAGAGTTAGTGTACTGGAGGGATGGGTTCAATAGGAGAGTTAGTGTACTGGAGGGATGGGTTCAATGGGAGAGTTAGTGTACTGGAGGGATGGGGTTCAATGGGACAGTTAGTGAACTGGAGGGATGTGTTCAATGGGAGAGTTAGTGAACTGGAGGGATGGGGTTCAATGGGAGAGTTAGTGAACTGGAGGGATGGAGTTCAATGGGAGAGTTAGTGTACTGGAGGGACAGGTTCAATGGGAGAGTTAGTGTACTGGAGGGATGGGTTTCAATGGGAGAGTTAGTGTATTGGAGGGATGGGTTTCAATGGGAGAGTTAGTGAACTGGAGGGATGGGTTTCAATGGGAGAGTTAGTGTATTGGAGGGATGGGGTTCAATGGGACAGTTAGTGTATTGGAGGGATGGGGTTCAATGGGACAGTTAGTGTATTGGAGGGATGGGTTTCAATGGGAGAGTTAGTGTACTGGAGGGATGGGGTTCAATGGGAGAGTTAGTGTACTGGAGGGATGGGGTTCAATGGGAGAGTTAGTGTATTGGAGGGATGGGATTCAATGGGATGGTTAGTGTATTGGAGGGATGGGTTTCAATGGGAGAGTTAGTGTACTGGAGGGATGGGGTTCAATGGGACAGTTAGTGTCCTGGAGGGATGGGGTTCAATGGGACAGGTAGTGTACTGGAGGGATGGGTTTCAATGGGAGAGTTAGTGTATTGGAGGGATGGGGTTCAATGGGAGAGTTAGTGTATTGGAGGGATGGGGTTCAATGGGAGAGTTAGTGTACTGGAGGGTTGGGGTTCAATGGGACAGTTAGTGTACTGAAGGGATAGGTTTCAATGGGAGAGTTAGTGTATTGGAGGGATGGGGTTCAATGGGAGAGTTAGTGTACTGGAGGGTTGGGGTTCAATGGGACAGGTAGTGTACTGGAGGGATGGGTTTCAATGGGAGAGTTAGTGTATTGGAGGGATGGGGTTCAATGGGAGAGTTAGTGTATTGGAGGGATGGGGTTCAATGGGAGAGTTAGTGTACTGGAGGGATGGGGTTCAATGGGACAGTTAGGGTACTAGAGGGATGGGGATCAATGGCAGAGTTACAGGACGAGAGGGAAGGGCTTCAGTGGGTGAGTTAGGGTATGAGAGGGATGGGTTCAATGGGACAGTTAGCGTACTGGAGGGATAGGGTTCAATGGGACAGTTAGTGTACTGGAGGGATGGGGTTCAATGGGAGAGTTAGTGTATTGGAGGGATGGGGTTCAATGGGACAGTTAGGGTACTAGAGGGATGGGGATCAATGGCAGAGTTACAGGACGAGAGGGAAGGGCTTCAGTGGGTGAGTTAGGGTATGAGAGGGATGGGTTCAATGGGACAGTTAGCGTACTGGAGGGATGGGGTTCAATGGGAGAGTTAGTATACTGGAGGGATGGGTTCAATTGGAGAGTTAGTGTACTGGAGGGATGGGTTCAATGGGAGAGTTAGTGTACTGGAGGGATGGGGTTCAATGGGACAGTTAGTGAACTGGAGGGATGTGTTCAATGGGAGAGTTAGTGAACTGGAGGGATGGGGTTCAATGGGAGAGTTAGTGAACTGGAGGGATGGAGTTCAATGGGAGAGTTAGTGTACTGGAGGGATAGGTTCAATGGGAGAGTTAGTGTACTGGAGGGATGGGTTTCAATGGGAGAGTTAGTGTATTGGAGGGATGGGTTTCAATGGGAGAGTTAGTGAACTGGAGGGATGGGTTTCAATGGGAGAGTTAGTGTATTGGAGGGATGGGGTTCAATGGGACAGTTAGTGTATTGGAGGGATGGGGTTCAATGGCACAGTTAGTGTATTGGAGGGATGGGTTTCAATGGGAGAGTTAGTGTATTGGAGGGATGGGGTTCAATGGGAGAGTTAGTGTACTGGAGGGATGGGGTTCAATGGGAGAGTTAGTGTATTGGAGGGATGGGGTTCAATGGGAGAGTTAGTGTACTGGAGGGATGGGTTTCAATGGGAGAGTTAGTGAACTGGAGGGATGGGGTTCAATGGGACAGTTAGTGTATTGGAGGGATGGGTTTCAATGGAAGAGTTAATGTATTGGAGGGATGGGGTTCAATGGGAGAGTTAGTGTACTGGAGGGATGGGTTTCAATGGGAGAGTTAGTGTCCTGGAGGGATGGGTTCAATGGGAGAGTTAGTGCACTGGAGGGATGGAGTTCAATGGGAGAGTTAGTGTACTGGAGGGATGGGTTTCAATGGGATAGTTAGTGTATTGGAGGGATGGGGTTCAATGGGACAGTTAGTGTACTGGAGGGATGGGGTTCAATGGGAGAGTTAATGTATTGGAGGGATGGGGTTCAATGGGACAGTTAGGGTACTAGAGGGATGGGGATCAATGGCAGAGTTACAGGACGAGAGGGAAGGGCTTCAGTGGGTGAGTTAGGGTATGAGAGGGATGGGTTCAATGGGACAGTTAGCGTACTGGAGGGATGGGGTTCAATGGGAGAGTTAGTGTACTGGAGGGATGGGTTCAATAGGAGAGTTAGTGTACTGGAGGGATGGGTTCAATGGGAGAGTTAGTGTACTGGAGGGATGGGGTTCAATGGGACAGTTAGTGAACTGGAGGGATGTGTTCAATGGGAGAGTTAGTGAACTGGAGGGATGGGGTTCAATGGGAGAGTTAGTGAACTAGAGGGATGGAGTTCAATGGGTGAGTTAGTGTACTGGAGGGATAGGTTCAATGGGAGAGTTAGTGTACTGGAGGGATGGGTTTCAATGGGAGAGTTAGTGTATTGGAGGGATGGGTTTCAATGGGAGAGTTAGTGAACTGGAGGGATGGGTTTCAATGGGAGAGTTAGTGTATTGGAGGGATGGGGTTCAATGGGACAGTTAGTGTATTGGAGGGATGGGGTTCAATGGGACAGTTAGTGTATTGGAGGGATGGGTTTCAATGGGAGAGTTAGTGTACTGGAGGGATGGGGTTCAATGGGATGGTTAGTGTACTGGAGGGATGGGGTTCAATGGGAGAGTTAGTGTATTGGAGGGATGGGATTCAATGGGATGGTTAGTGTATTGGAGGGATGGGTTTCAATGGGAGAGTTAGTGTACTGGAGGGATGGGGTTCAATGGGACAGTTAGTGTCCTGGAGGGATGGGGTTCAATGGGACAGTTAGTGTACTGGAGGGATGGGTTTCAATGGGAGAGTTAGTGTATTGGAGGGATGGGGTTCAATGGGAGAGTTAGTGTATTGGAGGGATGGGTTTCAATGGGAGAGTTAGTGTACTGGAGGGTTGGGGTTCAATGGGACAGTTAGTGTACTGGAGGGATGGGGTGCAATTGGACAGTTAGTGTCCTGGAGGGATGGGGTTCAATGGGAGAGTTAGTGAACTGGAGGGAAGGAGTTCAATGGGAGAGTTAGTGTATTGGAGGGATGGGGTTCAATGGGACAGTTAGTGTATTGGAGGGATGGGTTTCAATGGGAGAGTTAGTGTACTGGAGGGATGGGGTTCAATGGGAGAGTTAGTGTACTGGAGGGATGGGGTTCAATGGGAGAGTTAGTGTATTGGAGGGATGGGATTCAATGGGATGGTTATTGTATTGGAGGGATGGGTTTCAATGGGAGAGTTAGTGTACTGGAGGGATGGGGTTCAAT
Source organism: Pristiophorus japonicus (assembly GCF_044704955.1). Lineage (NCBI taxonomy): Eukaryota > Metazoa > Chordata > Chondrichthyes > Pristiophoridae > Pristiophorus > Pristiophorus japonicus. Next base: position 83,826,390 of record NC_091995.1, read on the forward strand.
GGGACAGTTAGTGTCCTGGAGGGATGGGGTTCAATGGGACAGTTAGTGTACTGGAGGGATGGGTTTCAATGGGAGAGTTAGTGTATTGGAGGGATGGGGTTCAATGGGAGAGTTAGTGTATTGGAGGGATGGGGTTCAATGGGAGAGTTAGTGTACTGGAGGGATGGGGTTCAATGGGACAGTTAGAGTACTGGAGGGATGGGTTTCAATGGGACAGTTAGTGTATTGGAGGGATGGGTTTCAATGGGAGAGTTAGTGTACTGGAGGGTTGGGGTTCAATGGGACAGTTAGTGTACTGGAGGGATGGGGTGCAATTGGACAGTTAGTGTCCTGGAGGGATGGGGTTCAATGGGAGAGTTAGTATACTGGAGGGTTGGGGTTCAATGGGACAGTTAGTGTACTGAAGGGATGGGTTTCAATGGGAGAGTTAGTGAACTGGAGGGATGGGGTTCAATGGGAGAGTTAGTGTATTGGAGGGATGGGGTTCAATGGGACAGTTAGTGTATTGGAGGGATGGGGTTCAATGGGACAGTTAGTGTACTGGAGGGATGGGGTTCAATGGGAGAGTTAGTGTATTGGAGGGATGGGGTTCAATGGGAGAGTTAGTGTACTGGAGGGATGGGGTTCAATGGGAGAGTTAGTGTATTGGAGGGATGGGGTTCAATGGGAGAGTTAGTGTACTGGAGGGATGGGTTTCAATGGGAGAGTTAGTGAACTGGAGGGATGGGGTTCAATGCGACAGTTAGTGTACTGGAGGGATGGGGTTCAATGGGAGAGTTAGTGTATTGGAGGGATGGGGTTCAATGGGACAGTTAGTGTATTGGAGGGATGGGGTTCAATGGGACAGTTAGTGTATTGGAGGGATGGGTTTCAATGGGAGAGTTAGTGTACTGGAGGGATGGGGTTCAATGGGAGAGTTAGTGTACTGGAGGGATGGGGTTCAATGGGAGAGTTAGTGTATTGGAGGGATGGGATTCAATGGGATGGTTAGTGTATTGGAGGGATGGGTTTCAATGGGAGAGTTAGTGTACTGGAGGGATGGGGTTCAATGGGACAGTTAGTGTCCTGGAGGGATGGGTTTCAATGGGAGAGTTAGTGAACTGGAGGGATGGGGTTCAATGGGAGAGTTAGTGTATTGGAGGGATGGGGTTCAATGGGAGAGTTAGTGTATTGGAGGGATGGGGTTCAATGGGAGAGTTAGTGTACTGGAGGGATGGGGTTCAATGGGACAGTTAGAGTACTGGAGGGATGGGTTTCAATGGGACAGTTAGTGTATTGGAGGGATGGGTTTCAATGGGAGAGTTAGTGTACTGGAGGGTTGGGGTTCAATGGGACAGTTAGTGTACTGGAGGGATGGTGTGCAATTGGACAGTTAGTGTCCTGGAGGGATGGGGTTCAATGGGAGAGTTAGTGAACTGGAGGGATGGAGTTCAATGGGAGAGTTAGTGTACTGGAGGGATAGGTTCAATGGGAGAGTTAGTGTACTGGAGGGATGGGTTTCAATGGGAGAGTTAGTGTATTGGAGGGATGGGTTTCAATGGGAGAGTTAGTGAACTGGAGGGATGGGTTTCAATGGGAGAGTTAGTGTATTGGAGGGATGGGGTTCAATGGGACAGTTAGTGTATTGGAGGGATGGGGTTCAATGGGACAGTTAGTGTATTGGAGGGATGGGGTTCAATGGGAGAGTTAGTGTATTGGAGGGATGGGGTTCAATGGGAGAGTTAGTGTATTGGAGGGATGGGGTTCAATGGGAGAGTTAGTGTACTGGAGGGATGGGGTTCAATGGGACAGTTAGAGTACTGGAGGGATGGGTTTCAATGGGACAGTTAGTGTATTGGAGGGATGGGTTTCAATGGGAGAGTTAGTGTACTGGAGGGTTGGGGTTCAATGGGACAGTTAGTGTACTGGAGGGATGGTGTGCAATTGGACAGTTAGTGTCCTGGAGGGATGGGGTTCAATGGGAGAGTTAGTGAACTGGAGGGATGGAGTTCAATGGGAGAGTTAGTGTACTGGAGGGATAGGTTCAATGGGAGAGTTAGTGTACTGGAGGGATGGGTTTCAATGGGAGAGTTAGTGTATTGGAGGGATGGGTTTCAATGGGAGAGTTAGTGAACTGGAGGGATGGGTTTCAATGGGAGAGTTAGTGTATTGGAGGGATGGGGTTCAATGGGGCAGTTAGTGTATTGGAGGGATGGGGTTCAATGGGACAGTTAGTGTATTGGAGGGATGGGTTTCAATGGGAGAGTTAGTGTACTGGAGGGATGGGGTTCAATGGGAGAGTTAGTGTCCTGGAGGGATGGGGTTCAATGGGAGAGTTAGTGTATTGGAGGGATGGGATTCAATGGGATGGTTAGTGTATTGGAGGGATGGGTTTCAATGGGAGAGTTAGTGTTCTGGAGGGATGGGGTTCAATGGGACAGTTAGTGTCCTGGAGGGATGGGGTTCAATGGGACAGTTAGTGTACTGGAGGGATGGGTTTCAATGGGAGAGTTAGTGTATTGGAGGGATGGGGTTCAATGGGAGAGTTAGTGTATTGGAGGGATGGGGTTCAATGGGAGAGTTAGTGTACTGGAGGGATGGGGTTCAATGGGACAGTTAGAGTACTGGAGGGATGGGTTTCAATGGGACAGTTAGTGTATTGGAGGGATGGGTTTCAATGGGAGAGTTAGTATACTGGAGGGTTGGGGTTCAATGGGACAGTTAGTGTACTGAAGGGATGGGTTTCAATGGGAGAGTTAGTGAACTGGAGGGATGGGGTTCAATGGGAGAGTTAGTGTATTGGAGGGATGGGGTTCAATGGGACAGTTAGTGTATTGGAGGGATGGGGTTCAATGGGACAGTTAGTGTACTGGAGGGATGGGGTTCAATGGGAGAGTTAGTGTATTGGAGGGATGGGGTTCAATGGGACAGTTAGGGTACTAGAGGGATGGGGATCAATGGCAGAGTTACAGGACGAGAGGGAAGGGCTTCAGTGGGTGAGTTAGGGTATGAGAGTGATGGGTTCAATGGGACAGTTAGCGTACTGGAGGGATGGGTTTCAATGGGAGAGTTAGTGAACTGGAGGGATGGGGTTCAATGGGAGAGTTAGTGTACTGGAGGGATGGGTTTCAATGGGATAGTTAGTGTATTGGAGGGATGGGGTTCAATGGGACAGTTAGTGTACTGGAGGGATGGGGTTCAATGGGAGAGTTAGTGTATTGGAGGGATGGGGTTCAATGGGACAGTTAGGGTACTAGAGGGATGGGGATCAATGGCAGAGTTACAGGACGAGAGGGAAGGGCTTCAGTGGGTGAGTTAGGTTATGAGAGGGATGGGTTCAATGGGACAGTTAGCGTACTGGAGGGATGGGGTTCAATGGGAGAGTTAGTGTACTGGAGGGATGGGTTCAATAGGAGAGTTAGTGTACTGGAGGGATGGGTTCAATGGGAGAGTTAGTGTACTGGAGGGATGGGGTTCAATGGGACAGTTAGTGAACTGGAGGGATGTGTTCAATGGGAGAGTTAGTGAACTGGAGGGATGGGGTTCAATGGGAGAGTTAGTGAACTAGAGGGATGGAGTTCAATGGGAGAGTTAGTGTACTGGAGGGATAGGTTCAATGGGAGAGTTAGTGTACTGGAGGGATGGGTTTCAATGGGAGAGTTAGTGTATTGGAGGGATGGGTTTCAATGGGAGAGTTAGTGAACTGGAGGGATGGAGTTCAATGGGAGAGTTAGTGTACTGGAGGGATGGGTTCAATGGGAGAGTTAGTGTACTGGAGGGATGGGGTTCAATGGGAGAGTTCGTGTATTGGAGGGATGGGTTCAATGGGGGAGTTAGTGAACTGGAGGGATGGAGTTCAATGGGAGAGTTAGTGTACTGAAGGGATGGGTTTCAATGGGAGAGTTAGTGAACTGGAGGGATGGGGTTCAATGGGAGAGTTAGTGTATTGGAGGGATGGGGTTCAATGGGACAGTTAGTGTATTGGAGGGATGGGGTTCAATGGGACAGTTAGTGTACTGGAGGGATGGGGTTCAATGGGAGAGTTAGTGTATTGGAGGGATGGGGTTCAATGGGAGAGTTAGTGTACTGGAGGGATGGGGTTCAATGGGAGAGTTAGTGTATTGGAGGGATGGGGTTCAATGGGAGAGTTAGTGTACTGGAGGGATGGGTTTCAATGGGAGAGTTAGTGAACTGAAGGGATGGGGTTCAATGCGACAGTTAGTGTACTGGAGGGATGGGGTTCAATGGGAGAGTTAGTGTATTGGAGGGATGGGGTTCAATGGGACAGTTAGGGTACTAGAGGGATGGGGATCAATGGCAGAGTTACAGGACGAGAGGTAAGGGCTTCAGTGGGTGAGTTAGGGTATGAGAGGGATGGGTTCAATGGGACAGTTAGCGTACTGGAGGGATGGGGTTCAATGGGAGAGTTAGTGTACTGGAGGGATGGGTTCAATAGGAGAGTTAGTGTACTGGAGGGATGGGTTCAATGGGAGAGTTAGTGTACTGGAGGGATGGGGTTCAATGGGACAGTTAGTGAACTGGAGGGATGTGTTCAATGGGAGAGTTAGTGAACTGGAGGGATGGGGTTCAATGGGAGAGTTAGTGAACTGGAGGGATGGAGTTCAATGGGAGAGTTAGTGTACTGGAGGGATAGGTTCAATGGGAGAGTTAGTGTACTGGAGGGATGGGTTTCAATGGGAGAGTTAGTGTATTGGAGGGATGGGTTTCAATGGGAGAGTTAGTGAACTGGAGGGATGGGTTTCAATGGGAGAGTTAGTGTATTGGAGGGATGGGGTTCAATGGGACAGTTAGTGTATTGGAGGGATGGGGTTCAATGGGACAGTTAGTGTATTGGAGGGATGGGTTTCAATGGGAGAGTTAGTGTATTGGAGGGATGGGGTTCAATGGGAGAGTTACTGTACTGGAGGGATGGGGTTCAATGGGAGAGTTAGTATATTGGAGGGATGGGGTTCAATGGGAGAGTTAGTGTACTGGAGGGATGGGTTTCAATGGGAGAGTTAGTGAACTGGAGGGATGGGGTTCAATGGGACAGTTAGTGTATTGGAGGGATGGGTTTCAATGGAAGAGTTAATGTATTGGAGGGATGGGGTTCAATGGGAGAGTTAGTGTACTGGAGGGATGGGTTTCAATGGGAGAGTTAGTGTCCTGGAGGGATGGGTTCAATGGGAGAGTTAGTGCACTGGAGGGATGGGGTTCAATGGGAGAGTTAGTGTACTGGAGGGATGGGTTTCAATGGGATAGTTAGTGTATTGGAGGGATGGGGTTCAATGGGACAGTTAGTGTACTGGAGGGATGGGGTTCAATGGGAGAGTTAGTGTATTGGAGGGATGGGGTTCAATGGGACAGTTAGGGTACTAGAGGGATGGGGATCAATGGCAGAGTTAGAGGACGAGAGGGAAGGGCTTCAGTGGGTGAGTTAGGGTATGAGAGGGATGGGTTCAATGGGACAGTTAGCGTACTGGAGGGATGGGGTTCAATGGGAGAGTTAGTGTACTGGAGGGATGGGTTCAATAGGAGAGTTAGTGTACTGGAGGGATGGGTTCAATGGGAGAGTTAGTGTACTGGAGGGATGGGGTTCAATGGGACAGTTAGTGAACTGGAGGGATGTGTTCAATGGGACAGTTAGTGAACTGGAGGGATGGGGTTCAATGGGAGAGTTAGTGAACTGGAGGGATGGAGTTCAATGGGAGAGTTAGTGTACTGGAGGGATAGGTTCAATGGGAGAGTTAGTGTACTGGAGGGATGGGTTTCAATGGGAGAGTTAGTGTATTGGAGGGATGGGTTTCAATGGGAGAGTTAGTGAACTGGAGGGATGGGTTTCAATGGGAGAGTTAGTGTATTGGAGGGATGGGGTTCAATGGGACAGTTAGTGTATTGGAGGGATGGGGTTCAATGGGACAGTTAGTGTATTGGAGGGATGGGTTTCAATGGGAGAGTTAGTGTACTGGAGGGATGGGGTTCAATGGGAGAGTTAGTGAACTGGAGGGATGGGGTTCAATGGGAGAGTTAGTGTATTGGAGGGATGGGATTCAATGGGATGGTTAGTGTATTGGAGGGATGGGGTTCAATGGGACAGTTAGAGTACTGGAGGGATGGGTTTCAATGGGACAGTTAGTGTATTGGAGGGATGGGTTTCAATGGGAGAGTTAGTGTACTGGAGGGTTGGGGTTCAATGGGACAGTTAGTGTACTGGAGGGATGGGGTGCAATTGGACAGTTAGTGTCCTGGAGGGATGGGGTTCAATGGGAGAGTTAGTGAACTGGAGGGATGGAGTTCAATGGGAGAGTTAGTGTACTGGAGGGATAGGTTCAATGGGAGAGTTAGTGTACTGGAGGGATGGGTTTCAATGGGAGAGTTAGTGTATTGGAGGGATGGGTTTCAATGGGAGAGTTAGTGAACTGGAGGGATGGGTTTCAATGGGAGAGTTAGTGTATTGGAGGGATGGGGTTCAATGGGACAGTTAGTGTATTGGAGGGATGGGGTTCAATGGGACAGTTAGTGTATTGGAGGGATTGGTTTCAATGGGAGAGTTAGTGTACTGGAGGGATGGGGTTCAATGGGAGAGTTAGTGTACTGGAGGGATGGGGTTCAATGGGAGAGTTAGTGTATTGGAGGGATGGGATTCAATGGGATGGTTAGTGTATTGGAGGGATGGGTTTCAATGGGAGAGTTAGTGTTCTGGAGGGATGGGGTTCAATGGGACAGTTAGTGTCCTGGAGGGATGGGGTTCAATGGGACAGTTAGTGTACTGGAGGGATGGGTTTCAATGGGAGAGTTAGTGTATTGGAGGGATGGGGTTCAATGGGAGAGTTAGTGTATTGGAGGGATGGGGTTCAATGGGAGAGTTAGTGTACTGGAGGGATGGGGTTCAATGGGACAGTTAGAGTACTGGAGGGATGGGTTTCAATGGGACAGTTAGTGTATTGGAGGGATGGGTTTCAATGGGAGAGTTAGTGTACTGGAGGGTTGGGGTTCAATGGGACAGTTAGTGTACTGGAGGGATGGGGTGCAATTGGACAGTTAGTGTCCTGGAGGGATGGGGTTCAATGGGAGAGTTAGTATACTGGAGGGTTGGGGTTCAATGGGACAGTTAGTGTACTGAAGGGATGGGTTTCAATGGGAGAGTTAGTGAACTGGAGGGATGGGGTTCAATGGGAGAGTTAGTGTATTGGAGGGATGGGGTTCAATGGGACAGTTAGTGTATTGGAGGGATGGGGTTCAATGGGACAGTTAGTGTACTGGAGGGATGGGGTTCAATGGGAGAGTTAGTGTATTGGAGGGATGGGGTTCAATGGGACAGTTAGGGTACTAGAGGGATGGGGATCAATGGCAGAGTTACAGGACGAGAGGGAAGGGCTTCAGTGGGTGAGTTAGGGTATGAGAGTGATGGGTTCAATGGGACAGTTAGCGTACTGGAGGGATGGGTTTCAATGGGAGAGTTAGTGAACTGGAGGGATGGGGTTCAATGGGAGAGTTAGTGTACTGGAGGGATGGGTTTCAATGGGATAGTTAGTGTATTGGAGGGATGGGGTTCAATGGGACAGTTAGTGTACTGGAGGGATGGGGTTCAATGGGAGAGTTAGTGTATTGGAGGGATGGGGTTCAATGGGACAGTTAGGGTACTAGAGGGATGGGGATCAATGGCAGAGTTACAGGACGAGAGGGAAGGGCTTCAGTGGGTGAGTTAGGGTATGAGAGGGATGGGTTCAATGGGACAGTTAGCGTACTGGAGGGATGGGGTTCAATGGGAGAGTTAGTGTACTGGAGGGATGGGTTCAATAGGAGAGTTAGTGTACTGGAGGGATGGGTTCAATGGGAGAGTTAGTGTACTGGAGGGATGGGGTTCAATGGGACAGTTAGTGAACTGGAGGGATGTGTTCAATGGGAGAGTTAGTGAACTGGAGGGATGGGGTTCAATGGGAGAGTTAGTGAACTAGAGGGATGGAGTTCAATGGGAGAGTTAGTGTACTGGAGGGATAGGTTCAATGGGAGAGTTAGTGTACTGGAGGGATGGGTTTCAATGGGAGAGTTAGTGTATTGGAGGGATGGGTTTCAATGGGAGAGTTAGTGAACTGGAGGGATGGAGTTCAATGGGAGAGTTAGTGTACTGGAGGGATGGGTTCAATGGGAGAGTTAGTGTACTGGAGGGATGGGTTTCAATGGGAGAGTTCGTGTATTGGAGGGATGGGTTCAATGGGGGAGTTAGTGAACTGGAAGGATGGGTTTCAATGGGAGAGTTAGTGAACTGGAGTGATGGGGTTCAATGGGAGAGTTAGTGTCCTGGAGGGATGGGGTTCAATGGGAGAGTTAGTGTACTGGAGGGATGGGGTTCAATGGGAGAGTTAGTGTACTGGAGGGATGGGTTCAATGGGAGAGTTAGTGTACTGGAGGGATAGGTTCAATGGGAGAGTTAGTGTACTGGAGGGATGGGGTTCAATGGGAGAGTTAGTGTATTGAAGGGATGGGGTTCAATAGGACAGTTAGTGTCCTGGAGGCATGGGGTTCAATGGGAGAGTTAGTGTATTGAAGGGATGGGGTTCAATAGGACAGTTAGTGTACTGGAGGGATGGGTTCAATGGGAGAGTTAGTGTACTGGAGGGATGGGTTTCAATGGGAGAGTTAGTGTACTGGAGGGATGGGGTTCAATGGGAGAGTTAGTGTATTGGAGGGATGGGGTTCAATGGGAGAGTTAGTGTATTGGAGGGATGGGGTTCAATGGGAGAGTTAGTGTATTGGAGGGATGGTTTTCAATGGGAGAGTTGGTGTACTCGAGGGATGGGTTTCAATGGGAGAGTTAGTGTATTGGATGGATGGGGTTCAATGGGAGAGTTAGTGTATTGGAGGGATGGGTTTCAATGGAAGAGTTAGTGTATTGGAGGGATGGGGTTCAATGGGAGAGTTAGTGTATTGGAGGGATGGTTTTCAATGGGAGAGTTAGTGTACTCGAGGGATGGGTTTCAATGGGAGAGTTAGTGTATTGGAGGGATGTGTTCAATGGGAGAGTTAGTGTATTGGAGGGATGGGGTTCAAAGGGAGAGTTAGTGTACTGGAGGGATGGGGTTCAATGGGAGAGTTAATGTACTGGAGGGATGGGGTTCAATGGGAGAGTTAGTGTATTGGAGGGACGGGGTTCAATGGGACAGTTAGTGTATTGGAGGGATGGGGTTCAATGGGACAGTTAGTGTCCTGGAGGGATGGGGTTCAATGGGAGAGTTAGTGTATTGGAGGGATGGGGTTCAATGGGAGAGTTAGTGTACTGGAGGGATGGGTTTCAATGGGAGAGTTAGTGTACTGGAGGGATGGGTTTCAATGGGAGAGTTAGTGTATTGGAGGGATGGGTTTCAATGGGAGAGTTAGTGAACTGGAGGGATGGGTTTCAATGGGAGAGTGAGTGTATTGGAGGGATGGGGTTCACTGGGACAGTTAGTGTATTGGAGGGATGGGGTTCAATGGGACAGTTAGTGTATTGGAGGGATGGGGTTCAATGGGACAGTTAGTGTATTGGAGGGATGGGTTTCAATGGGAGAGTTAGTGTACTGGAGGGATGGGGTTCAATGGGAGAGTTAGTGTACTGGAGGGATGGGGTTCAATGGGACAGTTAGAGTACTGGAGGGATGGGTTTCAATGGGACAGTTAGTGTATTGGAGGGATGGGTTTCAATGGGAGAGTTAGTGTACTGGAGGGTTGGGGTTCAATGGGACAGTTAGTGTACTGGAGGGATGGGGTGCAATTGGACAGTTAGTGTCCTGGAGGGATGGGGTTCAATGGGAGAGTTAGTATACTGGAGGGTTGGGGTTCAATGGGACAGTTAGTGTACTGAAGGGATGGGTTTCAATGGGAGAGTTAGTGAACTGGAGGGATGGGGTTCAATGGGAGAGTTAGTGTATTGGAGGGATGGGGTTCAATGGGACAGTTAGTGTATTGGAGGGATGGGGTTCAATGGGACAGTTAGTGTACTGGAGGGATGGGGTTCAATGGGAGAGTTAGTGTATTGGAGGGATGGGGTTCAATGGGACAGTTAGGGTACTAGAGGGATGGGGATCAATGGCAGAGTTACAGGACGAGAGGGAAGGGCTTCAGTGGGTGAGTTAGGGTATGAGAGTGATGGGTTCAATGGGACAGTTAGCGTACTGGAGGGATGGGTTTCAATGGGAGAGTTAGTGAACTGGAGGGATGGGGTTCAATGGGAGAGTTAGTGTACTGGAGGGATGGGTTTCAATGGGATAGTTAGTGTATTGGAGGGATGGGGTTCAATGGGACAGTTAGTGTACTGGAGGGATGGGGTTCAATGGGAGAGTTAGTGTATTGGAGGGATGGGGTTCAATGGGACAGTTAGGGTACTAGAGGGATGGGGATCAATGGCAGAGTTACAGGACGAGAGGGAAGGGCTTCAGTGGGTGAGTTAGGGTATGAGAGGGATGGGTTCAATGGGACAGTTAGCGTACTGGAGGGATGGGGTTCAATGGGAGAGTTAGTGTACTGGAGGGATGGGTTCAATAGGAGAGTTAGTGTACTGGAGGGATGGGTTCAATGGGAGAGTTAGTGTACTGGAGGGATGGGGTTCAATGGGACAGTTAGTGAACTGGAGGGATGTGTTCAATGGGAGAGTTAGTGAACTGGAGGGATGGGGTTCAATGGGAGAGTTAGTGAACTAGAGGGATGGAGTTCAATGGGAGAGTTAGTGTACTGGAGGGATAGGTTCAATGGGAGAGTTAGTGTACTGGAGGGATGGGTTTCAATGGGAGAGTTAGTGTATTGGAGGGATGGGTTTCAATGGGAGAGTTAGTGAACTGGAGGGATGGAGTTCAATGGGAGAGTTAGTGTACTGGAGGGATGGGTTCAATGGGAGAGTTAGTGTACTGGAGGGATGGGTTTCAATGGGAGAGTTCGTGTATTGGAGGGATGGGTTCAATGGGGGAGTTAGTGAACTGGAAGGATGGGTTTCAATGGGAGAGTTAGTGAACTGGAGTGATGGGGTTCAATGGGAGAGTTAGTGTCCTGGAGGGATGGGGTTCAATGGGAGAGTTAGTGTACTGGAGGGATGGGGTTCAATGGGAGAGTTAGTGTACTGGAGGGATGGGTTCAATGGGAGAGTTAGTGTACTGGAGGGATAGGTTCAATGGGAGAGTTAGTGTACTGGAGGGATGGGGTTCAATGGGAGAGTTAGTGTATTGAAGGGATGGGGTTCAATAGGACAGTTAGTGTCCTGGAGGCATGGGGTTCAATGGGAGAGTTAGTGTATTGAAGGGATGGGGTTCAATAGGACAGTTAGTGTACTGGAGGGATGGGTTCAATGGGAGAGTTAGTGTACTGGAGGGATGGGTTTCAATGGGAGAGTTAGTGTACTGGAGGGATGGGGTTCAATGGGAGAGTTAGTGTATTGGAGGGATGGGGTTCAATGGGAGAGTTAGTGTATTGGAGGGATGGGGTTCAATGGGAGAGTTAGTGTATTGGAGGGATGGTTTTCAATGGGAGAGTTGGTGTACTCGAGGGATGGGTTTCAATGGGAGAGTTAGTGTATTGGATGGATGGGGTTCAATGGGAGAGTTAGTGTATTGGAGGGATGGGTTTCAATGGAAGAGTTAGTGTATTGGAGGGATGGGGTTCAATGGGAGAGTTAGTGTATTGGAGGGATGGTTTTCAATGGGAGAGTTAGTGTACTCGAGGGATGGGTTTCAATGGGAGAGTTAGTGTATTGGAGGGATGTGTTCAATGGGAGAGTTAGTGTATTGGAGGGATGGGGTTCAAAGGGAGAGTTAGTGTACTGGAGGGATGGGGTTCAATGGGAGAGTTAATGTACTGGAGGGATGGGGTTCAATGGGAGAGTTAGTGTATTGGAGGGACGGGGTTCAATGGGACAGTTAGTGTATTGGAGGGATGGGGTTCAATGGGACAGTTAGTGTATTGGAGGGATGGGTTTCAATGGGAGAGTTAGTGTATTGGAGGGATGGGGTTCAATGGGAGAGTTAGTGTACTGGAGGGATGGGTTTCAATGGGAGAGTTAGTGTACTGGAGGGATGGGGTTCAATGGGAGAGTTAGTGTACTGGAGGGATGGGGTTCAATGGGAGAGTTAGTGTATTGGTGGGATGGGGTTCAATGGGATGGTTAGTGTATTGGAGGGATGGGTTTCAATGGGAGAGTTAGTGTACTGGAGGGATGGGGTTCAATGGGACAGTTAGTGTCCTGGAGGGATGGGGTTCAATGGGACAGTTAGTGTACTGGAGGGATGGGTTTCAATGGGAGAGTTAGTGTATTGGAGGGATGGGGTTCAATGGGAGAGTTAGTGTATTGGAGGGATGGGGTTCAATGGGAGAGTTAGTGTATTGGAGGGATGGGGTTCAATGGGACAGTTAGGATACTGGAGGGATGGGTTTCAATGGGAGAGTTAGTGAACTGGAGGGATGGGGTTCAATGGGACAGTTAGAGTAGTGGAGGGATGGGTTTCAATGGGACAGTTAGTGTATTGGAGGGATGGGTTTCAATGTGAGAGTTAGTGTACTGGAGGGTTGGGGTTCAATGGGACAGTTAGTGTACTGGAGGGATGGGGTGCAATTGGACAGTTAGTGTCCTGGAGGGATGGGGTTCAATGGGAGAGTTAGTATACTGGAGGGTTGGGGTTCAATGGGACAGTTAGTGTACTGAAGGGATGGGTTTCAATGGGAGAGTTAGTGAACTGGAGGGATGGGGTTCAATGGGAGAGTTAGTGTATTGGAGGGATGGGGTTCAATGGGAGAGTTAGTGTATTGGAGGGATGGGGTTCAATGGGAGAGTTAGTGTACTGGAGGGATGGGTTTCAATGGGAGAGTTAGTGAACTGGAGGGATTGGGTTCAATGGGACAGTTAGTGTATTGGAGGGATGGGTTTCAATGGAAGAGTTAGTGTATTGGAGGGATGGGGTTCAATGGGAGAGTTACTGTACTGGAGGGATGGGTTTCAATGGGAGAGTTAGTGTCCTGGAGGGATGGGTTCAATGGGAGAGTTAGTGCACTGGAGGGATGGGGTTCAATGGGAGAGTTAGTGTACTGGAGGGATGGGTTTCAATGGGATAGTTAGTGTATTGGAGGGATGGGGTTCAATGGGACAGTTAGTGTACTGGAGGGATGGGGTTCAATGGGAGAGTTAGTGTATTGGAGGGATGGGGTTCAATGGGACAGTTAGGGTACTAGACGGATGGGGATCAATGGCAGAGTTACAGGACGAGAGGGAAGGGCTTCAGTCGGTGAGTTCGGGTATGAGAGGGATGGGTTCAATGGGACAGTTAGCGTACTGGAGGGATGGGGTTCAATGGGAGAGTTAGTGTACTGGAGGGATGGGTTCAATAGGAGAGTTAGTGTACTGGAGGGATGGGGTTCAATGGGAGAGTTAGTGTACTGGAGGGATGGGTTTCAATGGGAGAGTTAGTGTATTGGAGGGATGGGGTTCAATGGGAGAGTTAGTGTATTGGAGGGATGGGGTTCAATGGGAGAGTTAGTGTACTGGAGGGATGGGTTTCAATGGGAGAGTTAGTGAACTGGAGGGATGGAGTTCAATGGGACAGTTAGTGTATTGGAGGGATGGGTTTCAATGGAAGAGTTAGTGTATTGGAGGGATGGGGTTCAATGGGAGAGTTAGTGTACTGGAGGGATGGGTTTCAATGGGAGAGTTAGTGTCCTGGAGGGATGGGTTCAATGGGAGAGTTAGTGCACTGGAGGGATGGGGTTCAATGGGAGAGTTAGTGTACTGGAGGGATGGGTTTCAATGGGATAGTTAGTGTATTGGAGGGATGGGGTTCAATGGGACAGTTAGTGTACTGGAGGGATGGGGTTCAATGGGAGAGTTAGTGTATTGGAGGGATGGGGTTCAATGGGACAGTTAGGGTACTAGAGGGATGGGGATCAATGGCAGAGTTACAGGACGAGAGGGAAGGGCTTCAGTGGGTGAGTTAGGGTATGAGAGGGATGGGTTCAATGGGACAGTTAGCGTACTGGAGGGATGGGGTTCAATGGGAGAGTTAGTGTACTGGAGGGATGGGTTCAATAGGAGAGTTAGTGTACTGGAGGGATGGATTCAATGGGAGAGTTAGTGTACTGGAGGGATGGGGTTCAATGGGACAGTTAGTGAACTGGAGGGATGTGTTCAATGGGAGAGTTAGTGAACTGGAGTGATGGGGTTCAATGGGAGAGTTAGTGAACTGGAGGGATGGAGTTCAATGGGAGAGTTAGTGTACTGGAGGGATAGGTTCAATGGGAGAGTTAGTGTACTGGAGGGATGGGTTTCAATGGGAGAGTTAGTGTATTGGAGGGATGGGTTTCAATGGGAGAGTTAGTGAACTGGAGGGATGGAGTTCAATGGGAGAGTTAGTGTACTAGAGGGATGGGTTCAATGGGAGAGTTAGTGTACTGGAGGGATGGTTTCAATGGGAGAGTTCGTGTATTGGAGGGATGGGTACAATGGGAGAGTTAGTGAACTGGAGGGATGGGTTTCAATGGGAGAGTTAGTGAACTGGAGGGATGGGGTTCAATGGGAGAGTTAGTGTCCTGGAGGGATGGGGTTCAATGGGAGAGTTAGGGTACTCGAGTGATGGCGTTCAATGGGAGAGTTAGTGTACTGGAGGGATGGGGTTTAATGGGAGAGTTAGTGTACTGGAGGGATGGGTTTCAATGGGAGAGTTAGTCTACTGGAGGGATGGGGTTCAATGGGAGAGTTAGTGTACTGGAGGGATGGGTTTCAATGGGAGAGTTAGTGAACTGGAGGGATGGGTTTCAATGGGAGAGTTAGTGTACTGGAGGGATGGCTTTCAATGGGAGCATTAGTGTACTGGAGGGATGGTGTTCAATGGGAGAGTTAGTGTACTGGAGGGATGGGTTTCAATGGGAGAGTTAGTGTACTGGAGGGATGGGGTTCAATGGGAGAGTTAGGGTACTCGAGGGATGGTGTTCAATGGGAGAGTTAGGGTACTCGAGGGATGAGAGGGATGGGTTCAATGGGAGAGTTAGACTACTCGAGGGATGAGAGGAATGGGTTCAATGGGAGCGTTAGGGATTATTTTCAATGGGAGAGTTTGGAATGAGGAGAATGAGCTTCAATGCACTGAATCTTAGCTTTCCTTGTATCCTCACAGCAATGCTCCTTCCTGTATTCAATGCTGAATAAGTGTTTCAAGAGGAGGGCAGACATTGTCTTGAGTTAGATCCCTCCCCTTTTCACCTTTGCCGTTTATATTGGAATCCAGCGTAGACTTACAGGACAGGATGGGTGCCTCCTACTTTACTGACTGCAGTCTCCTACACAACGTCATTTTGGGAAGCTTCAAACCCACCTCCTAATCAATATGGGTCCAACGTACAATGTGGCCATGATTCAAATCGACTCTCCTGTTGAATTTGCACCAATTTGACCAGCTCAGGGGTAAAGAAAGTGGAAAGATTATTCTGGAATAAGAATGGTGACCATCTGAAGTTGACGAGAAGGCTGAGTGTTGGGACAGGCCAGAGGAAGCTGTACTCTGCACCCATCCTCTGCTGCACTATCT
Source organism: Pristiophorus japonicus (assembly GCF_044704955.1). Classification (NCBI taxonomy): domain Eukaryota; kingdom Metazoa; phylum Chordata; class Chondrichthyes; family Pristiophoridae; genus Pristiophorus; species Pristiophorus japonicus. The sequence continues at coordinate 83,841,902 of NC_091995.1, forward strand.
CTGGGAGCTTTAAAGTCAAGACATGTTTCATTCCACAGCTTGAGCAATGCAAAGCGATTGCCAAATATAATAAGTCATTTGCAACTGTTCATTTTTTACATGGGTGATTCATAACTTAATGTTGCCACATGCACAAGCACTGATCATTTTGTGCCTGATTACTCATCAGTGTCTTTGCTTCGAAAGAAAGCATTAATTAGGACGCTAATCAGTAACTTTACCTGTCAGATACGATTTTCCAGGCCAGTTCCATTGACAAATTGTGGCCTCTAATGATGGAACCACAGAGAGAAAGGTAGAATTTCTCCAGCGTTTTTCGTTGTCCATTCTCATGAACTCTGCCACGAACTGTTGTCACCCACCAATGTCTCGTTGTGCAAGTTCTGCAGCTAGCCCGGGCTAGCTGGTCGCAACAAAATCAGTCGGTCTCCTTGGCTTGCCTCCTCTGCTTCCGGCCTATTGCACAGACTCCAGCGCGCTGAGTACACTTGGTCATCCACCATATCTAATTGTGCACGCCACGAGACAGCTGCTTGGCTCAAGGTAGGACTTCGCTATGTCTGGGAGGTTTTATACAATTGGGAGAGCAGAAGCAGATACAGATGGGTTTTCATTGTGAAACTGGCCTCCCCGAGGGTCCTGAGTGTAATTGGCTGCACATATGTTGAAATATATGCCTTTCTTCGCCCATAATGAAATCCAGCACTACATGTCAGGCAGGATGAGACTGAGGAATTAATAATGGAGAACAGGAAGTGGCAGAGACGTTGAACAAATATTTTCCATCCGTCTTCACGGTCGAAAGCACGAAAAACAATAGTGGATAATCAAGGGGCTATAGGGAGGGAGGAACTTAATACAATCACTATCACTAATGAAGTAGTACTCGGTAAAATAATGGGACTAAAGGCGAGCAAGTCCCCTGGACCTGACGGCTTACATCCTAGGGCCATAAAAGAAGTGGTTGCAGAGATAATGGACGCATTGGTTGTAATCTACCAAAATTCCCTGGATTCTGGGGAGGTCCCAGCGGATTGGAAAACCGCAAATTTAACGCCCCTATTTAAAAAAGGAGGCAGACAAAAAGCAGGAAACTATAGACCAGTTAGCCAAACATCTGTGGTTTGGAAAATGCTGGAGTCCATTATTAAGGAAGCAATAGTGGGACGTTTGGAAAAGCATAATACAATCAAGCAGAGTCAGCACGGTTTTATGAAAGGGAAATCATGTTTGACAAATTTGCCGGAGCTCTTTGAGGATGTAACGAGCAGGATGGATAAGGGGGAACCAGTGGATGTGGTGTATTTGGAATTCCAGAAGGCATTCGATAAGGTGCCACATAAAAGGTTACTGCACAACATAAAAGTTCACGGTGTTGGTGGTAATATATTAGCATGGATAGCGGATTGGCTAATGAACAGAAAACAGAAAGTCGGGATAAATGGGTGATTTTCCGGTTGGCAAACAGTGACTAGTGGGGTGCCACAGGGATCGGTGCTGGGGCCTCAACTATTTACAATCTATATTAATGACTTGGATGAAGGGACCGAGTGTAATGTAGCCAAGTTTGCTGATGATACAAAGATGGGTGGGAAAGCAAGTTGTGAGGAGGCCACAAAAAAACTGCAAAGGGATATAAACAGGCTAAGTGAGTGGGCAACAATTTGGAGGGAAAATGTGAGGTTATCCATTTAACAAATAGAAAATCAAATTAAAATTTAACTGGAGAAAAATGGTAAAGTGTTTCAGTACAGAGTGACCTGGAGGTCCTTGTGCATGAAACACAAAAAGTTAGCATGCAGGGACAGCAAGTAATCAGGAAGGCAAATGGAATGTTGGCCTTTATTGCAAGGGGGTTCGAGTATAAAAGCAGAGAAATCCTGCTGCAACTGTACAGGGTATTGGTAAGGCCACACCTGGAGTACTGCGTACAGTTTTGGTCTCCATATTTAAGGAAGGATATACTTGCATTGGCAGCTGTTCAGAGAAGGTTCACTGGGCTGATTCCAGAGATGAGGGGGTTGACTTCTGAAGATAGGTTGAGTAGGTTGGGCCTCTACTCATTGGCGTTCAGAAGAATGAGAGGTGATCTTATTGAAACATATAAGATAATGAGAGGACTGGACAAGGTGGATGCAGAGAGGATATTTCCACTCATAGGTGAAACTAAAACTCAGAATAAGGGGTCGCCCATTTAAAACTGAGATGAGGAGAAATTCCTTCTCTCAGAGGGTTGTAAATCTGTGGAATTCTCTGCCCCAGAGAGCTGTGGGGGCTGGGTCATTGAATATATTTAAGGCGGGGACAGACAGATTTTTGAGTGATAAGGAAAGAAAGGGTAATGGGAAGCGGGCAGGGAAGTGGAGCTGAGTCCATGATCAGATCAGCCGTGATCTTATTGAATGGCGGAGCAGGCTCGAGGGGCCAGATGGCCTACTCCTGCACCTATTTTCGATGTTTCTATGGGCCCAAGTTTCCACATGATTTGCGCCTGATTTTTAGGAGCAACTGGTGGAGAACGGACTATCTTAGAAATCGCAATTCTCCACATTTTTTTTTCTGCAGTTCTAGTCAGGTAGAACAGTTCCACTTTGGAACAGAATTTTTTCTTCAAAAGGGGGCGTGTCCGGCCACTGACGCCTGATTTGAAAGCTTCCACAGTGAAAACGTACTCCAAACTAACTTAGAATGGAGCAAGTAAAGATTTTTGTAGAACTGAAAAAACCTGTTCTACACATTAAAAAATCAGGCGCAGGTTACAAATTAGGCGTCCAGAACGAGTTGGGGGGGGGGAGTGGGGGGAGTACGGGCCCGACCGACCGAACGCAGCGGGGGGGGGGGGGTGGGGGGGAGGGTGGGGGAGGAAGCCGTTCCAGACGGCGGGAGGGAGGGAGGGAAGGAGACAGAAGGCTGCAGGAAGCCTCAGAAATTGAGGAGCCATTTCCCGACGGCAAAAGGGGGAGGTCGCCGGGAAGCGGCTGCCTCAACTTTCTGAGGCTTCCTGCGGCCTTCTCCGTGCTGATGTGCTGATGGCAATGTGCTTTTATTAAAAAAATGTTCAAAAACTAAACAGCTACAAAGAACTACAAAAACGTCCGAGTGCCAATGCTTTTTTTCACACTGAGCATGCGCGAACGCTCCAACGCGCACGCGCAGCGTTGCCGGCAGGAAAAAAACGAATTTAAATAGTACCCGCCCCCTCCCACTTACAAAATCGGCGCGAGTGTAGGCTCCGCCCCCCCTGAGCGCCGCACCAAACACGCAAGGAGCTGCAGGGCGCTCCAGAATCGCGCGTTTTTTTTCCGCCGCCGTTTTAGGTGCGAACAACGGGCGCCCAGCTCGGAGGGGCGCCCGTTTTTTATCGTGTGGAAACTTGGGCCCTATGTTTCTATATCCTCATAGGCGGTCCCTCGTATCGAGGATGACTTGCTTCCACACCAAAAAGGGATGAGTTCACAGGTGATTCAATGAAGGACCTAATATTCCAGGTCCCTAGCTGCATATTGAAGGGTGGAAGATGCCTGTGCGTGGATTTTATTTAACGTGTGGTGGCCGTTGCACACCAGCCACCACACGGGCTTGACAGAGCTCGGTCTTGCACACTATCGCCCGCTTCAGCCTGCCAGCATCCACCAGATCGCATGTCTTGTTTGCCAAGACTAATGACGGTATTGTTTTTACCTCGACAACCAGGGAGCAGCGATCACATACCTTGAATTGTCCCTATCTCGCTGGTTTGACGAGAATGCAGAGTGTCACTGATGGCACTCACATGGGTTCCAACAGGCAGAAGTGGCTCTTACGGGAACCGTAAGGTGTTTCACTCAATCAGTGTGTAACCACCAGCAGAAAATAATGCAGGTGAATGCACGGTTTTGTAAGAAATGGACAGCTGCGGGACACAGATAGTTAATCGCATGCTCATGGTGGAGACTGAAATTCCACGACTGAACAGAAAAATAAGAGAATAAGTCATCGCCAAGTCTTTCCCGGGAGACAGAGACTATCAGATTCAAAGTTATAGTTGCGAGTTTCTGTTGACAGGTTAAGGGGAAAAGATGCCAAGCGTGCATGGCTCAGCAAGAGGTCAAACACAATATAAGGAAAGAGAAATCAACCGTTTTTACTGCAGTCAGAAGACGGGACTATTTGGTGAAATCGAACCCTGAGCAACTACAATCAACATGACCTGACCGCTCGTGGGCAATTGTATGTATAAGTTAATGATTATTGTGATTATCGTGTAAGGACAAAGAGTTTTTTTAATTTGAGCATAATAAGTTGCAAGATGGGCTGATCAATTGCTAATAGAGTAGGAGCTGGCTCAGATTCGATCTTGTCGGGGCAATCGTCAGTAAGTCTCGGGGTCTGAGCTCCTTTGTGAGAAGGCAAACTCCTCCAGTTTGCCTGGCAGCTCACAGGAGCGGTTATCCTTCACCAATCCTGTATTCTACTGTTGTTTGAGAAAGGACACGGATCCAAGGGTAGATTGAAAGGCGGCATTGGCTGACGCCATGGTTGCTGATTTCCCCACATCTGCAATGAAACAAGCCTTGACTTTTAAGCGTCATGCACTCCCAGAGATAGTACAGCAGAGGAGGGGTGCAAAGTACAGCTTCCTCTGGTTTATCCCAACACTCAGCCTTGTCGGCAACTTCAGATGACCACCAATTCATATTTCAGCATACTCTTTCTACTTTCTGGTCAAATTGGTGCTAATTTCGGTCGTAGATTTGCCATCGAATGCAACAGAGCAAAAGTACACTGCCGCCCCTGCTTCTCCAGAGCCACTGTGTCGAACACTATTGGCTTACTGAAGCGGAGCTTCCAGTGTTTGCATTGTAAGATATGAGACTTATGTCCGTGACCACAATGAACCATGCAGGTGTGTTGGGCTAAACTTTCCCGAGAGCCTCTCAACACCCAATTACCCGCCCAGATAAAACTTTAATGTTTGGTAAGTAACGCTGGTGAAAATTTCCACTTTTAAGTTAAAACTAATGAAAACAAATCGCCCGGCGAGAAAATGGGTCTTGAACCATTACCCTCGGCGGTTTCCTCGGCGGTTGCTGCAACTGTAAAGGGTATTGGTGAGGCCGCACCTGGAGTACTGCTTGCAGTTTTGGTCACCTTACTTAAGGAAGGATATACTAGCTTTGGAGGGGGTACAGAGACGATTCACTAGGCTGATTCCGGAGATGAGGGGGTTACCTTATGATGATAGATTGAGTAGACTGGGTCTTTACTCGTTGGAGTTCAGAAGGATGAGGGGTGATCTTATAGAAACATTTAAAATAATGAAAGGGATAGGCAAGATAGAGGCAGAGAGGTTGTTTCCACTGGTCGGGGAGACTAGAACTAGGGGGCACAGCCTCAAAATACGGGGGAGCCAATTTAAAACCGAGTTGAGAAGGAATTTCTTCTCCCAGAGGATCTGTGGTATTCTCTGCCCAAGGAAGCAGTTGAGGCTAGCTCATTGAATGTATTCAAATCACAGATAGATAGATTTTTAACCAATAAGGGAATTAAGGGTTATGGGGAGCGGGCGGGTAAGTGGAGTTGAGTCCACGGCCAGATCAGCCATGATCTTGTTGAATGGCGGAGCAGGCTCGAGGGGCTAGATGGCCAGTCCTGTTCCTAATTCTTATGTTCTTATGTTCTTAAGGGGAAACAAAGTAAAACGTTTTTTTTTAATTTAGTCCGAGGCTGCGGTTGGGCCTAGGGAGGAGGGAGAACTTTAAACAAATAAATTTCACTAAAAAAAAGATAAAGTTAAAAAAACATTCACAAGACACTTTTACATCTAATTTCGTGGCTATTTAATGTTCTTGCCTTGACCATCCTAGCTCTACCATAACAAAACTGCCTCTGCAGTTGTAATGGTTAACACGATACAGGCCGGATTTTCAGCTTTCGAGGTTTTTCAGTGAAAACGATAGTGATATGTGAAAATTACCGTCTACGCTGCACTACCGTTTTTCGGCCGAACTTTCTAAAGGGGGCGTTGCACGATTATTCACGCCGCAGAACGCGAATTTTGGCAACTTTAGTCCGTGGTCGTTTGCGCTGCGAGAGAGGCCTTGGGAGGGGGGGGGAAAAGATGCAAAAAAAAACATTCCAAAAACATGCACAAAACCCTCAGCTAGCAAATCGCTGAAAAAAAATTAAAAACTTTGACTTAGCTTTTTTTGCAGGTTTTCACACGTACCGCTGCTGGCAGGGCTGCACCAACAGGTTTGACCCCTGTCACGATTCTGGGCGCGGCGTACGGGTCGGGAGGGTGCTGAAAGACCGACGGTAACACAATCGGCGTCGTTGCATGTCGGTGCTCCTCTCCCCGGCGGTACGTCCCATCGCCGCCACACACAACGAGCCCAGGATCCCGCCCGGGCTTTGCGAACGGGTTTTCGCCACTGAGGGTCAAATCCTGCGCGAAAACCTGCCGAGAGTCCGGCCCAACACTGGCCCTGAAATTGCGGTCGGAGGCTTCCCGCGGGCAATTGCCTCCCACCTGAAACATTTCCACGAACTTACCTGGTGGTCCGGGAAGAGCGTGGGATTCCGTCGGGGAGGCCTTCTCTTCCCGCTCCTGTCCTCCAGGTTCCCACGGAGACGGTGCGGTCACGTGTCACTGCTCAGCCAATCGGGTACAGCATTCCTCAGCTTTCTTATTACTAGCAACGGGAACTCCGTATCTACCAGTTCTCATTGCTATTAATGAGAAAAAAAACCCCAACACACTAAACACCATAATATAAAACACACCTCACATAATTAAAATTAATTGAAATTAAAGTTAACAAATATCTGAGAGAAAAAAACATTTCCGAGTTTTTAAAAGTTTTTTTTTAATTATGGTTACTAACACAATAGTGGGCAGGGTTATTAAAAAAGATTTGTGTTTTTTAATTTTATTTAATTATATTTTTGTATGGTTGTAAACTCTTACGACTGTAACAGTCGGCTATGCGCTTGCTTTTATCAGTCAGAAGAGTTTTGAGGCCAGTTGCTGGGCAAGATATGGGTAGATCCCGAGATGGGTTGGATCTGTCCAGCTCCAGCTTGACAGATCGGAAAAGCCGGTTTTCAGCGCATGCGCATTGTGGGCTGACAACCGGCTTTTGCGATGCCTTCCCGGGTTCCGTACACACTCCGTAATGACCCGGGGAGGCCGGGATTTCAGGACCAATATTTTCCGCCGCAGTGTGTTCCCTTTCTAACAAATGGAGTCTTTTGTGCTTTTTTGTTCACTGGATGTGGGCTTTGCTGGCAAGGCCAATATTTATTGTCCATCCCTGGTTGTCCTTGAGAGGGATGTGTTGGGCCTCCTTCTTGAGCCGATACTCCCACGGTGCTGTTAGGGAGGGAGTGCCAGGATCTTGACCCAGAGATCAGGAATGGCCGATATATGTCCAAGTCAGGGAGATGCCTGGTTTGGAGGGGATGGAGTTCCCATGGTGTCCTTCTAGATGGTGGAGGTTGCAGGTTTGGGAGGTGCTGGCAAACAAGACTGTCACCTAGTGCTCTGCTAACTAGTCTGGGTCTTCTACTAATTGGCTCTCCTGAGACAGGAACAGGGCAGGAGGATGGCAGCCATGTGTTACTGTCATGCTCCAGGTCACCCGACGGCTCTTGATCCGAATGAGCGGGCACGAAAGGTGGGCCAACATCAGGGGGCACGGTGGCACTGCTAGTTTTGAGGCTCCTGTGCAATCATGGGGAGGGTGGGGAGGAGACTGATAACAGGAGCCACAGAGACAGCACCAACACTGCTGCCTGTTCCAAGATACTCCTGCTCTCTGCCACTCTGCCTGTCGGTCTGAGGGTTGTCAGTGTTATATATGCAATAAGGGTACAAACTGAGTACTGTTTAACTGAACAAGGTACACTCTTGGCTCTGCTTTATTACGGCCCAAAGTGCCTGACTCACAAAATGGCTGGCCTTTTATACCAGAGCAGCACCGTGTGCGTGCTGCTCAGTGGCCTCCAACAATGACACCATCTGGTGGCTACAAACAGCATGTGCACACAAGACAGTCAGCCCCCTTGATTGGACCAGCAGGGCACTTCGCGGATACTAATTGCCTCCCTTCTTCTAAGCTGTCTCTTGTGGGAGCCCGTCCATGAAAATTTCCACAGTGCCGCCGAGGGCCAGCATTGCAATGTCTGCGTGTTCACGAGGAAATAACTAGCAGAAGGGGAAATCAGCCAGGAGGGGCGGTAAGATTTGGATCACAGGTCTCGCGCAGTTACCCAAAGGGTATTGGGATTCATAAGGCATTTTATTAAGGGGCGGCAGTTTTAAGCAGAACATGATGCAATACGAAATCAGGATAGACATGGTCGACATACAACCCCCCCAACCCCCCCCCCCCCCCGTAACAGATGAGAGCGATTTACCGGCTCCAGAACAGATGGACGGACGGACCTTGGGGCAGAACGCGGGTCTCGGATCCCGTCAGCCTGCGGCAGTGGTTTCTTCTCTTCGGGCTTCTTCCCGAGCTGCCGGTGGAGCTTGACCAAAGCCAGCATGAGGTCCACCCCAGCGGAAACTCTGCCCCCTAGCTGCCTGTTTCTTGCTTGCGGCTGCCCCTTTACAGCCCTTGTCTCGGTGGGCCGGCGGATCCCTCGCGTCAATCATTTCCTCGGTGACTTTTACCCATTCATAGAAAATAGGTGCAGGAGTAGGCCATTGGGCCCTTTGAGCTTTTTATTGGACCGAAAAAACATTGTATTCAGAGCATAGTTTTCTGCAATTGCAAAATACAAGATTCCGTTACAAAGCAAGCTTCCAGCTGTAACAGAGACTATTCGGGAGAAATGGTTCCCTGCTCATTCCCTCCCCAAAGAATAGCAGTGATGGCCCTTTAAACACCCACCACCTCCCCCACCCATGCAGAATTTTACCAATTCAGACAAAATGTGACATGTTCACCATTATCCAATTGAATTCAAGGCTCCTTTTCAATTGTCCAACTACAGAGGAGCAGGTGCCTATGGAAGCCCTTCCCAGCATCATGAGGTCACATTTCTCCTTATCTCTGTTTTGAATGTCTTGTTACCCTCGAGACAGCGTGTTTATCGCAATGCCTGTTTTTGCGTTATGCATTCATAACGACCTTCGTCCTCAGTCCAAATCCTTATCTGATGTGGTTGGAAGTTTCCTGTGTCAACAATTTATCATTTGAGCCGGCACACTCAATTCTTTTATGGAATCACGATTTATTTTTTTAGATAATTCTCAATTTCTTTTGATGCATGATTTCTTACAGGGCTGCACATCAGAGGGTCCTGAAGATGCTACTCGTCTTCCCCCTTTCTCATCTCTCCCTCCCTTGCTTCCCTTGAGGTTTATTTGAGATCGTTACCCTCAATTTCAATACCAACATCGACACACGAGTTATGGCAATTTGCATGGAACTTCACTCTCTGACTCCTGGTGTTATAATCCTCTGCGAGTTCGTTCGAGCGTCTTATTTCAGTCGTCTTATTTCAATGTGGGCTTTCAACCACGTTGCCACAGCATAACTAAGACCGCCTATTTCCACCTCCGTAACATCGCCCATCTCCGCCCCTGCCTCAGCTCATCCGCTGCTGAAGCCCTCATCCATGCCTTTGTTACCTCCAGACTTGACTATTCCAACGCACTCCTGGCCGGCCTCCCACATTCTACCCTACGTAAACTAGAGGTGATCCAAAACTCGGCTGCCTCGTGTCCTAACTCGCACCGAGTCCCGCTCACCCATCGCCCCCTGAGCTCGCTGACCTACATTGGCTCCCGGTTGAGCGGCGCCTCAATTTCAAAATCCCTCATCCTTGTTTTTAAATACCTCCATGGCCCTCGCCCCTCCGTACCTCTGTAATCTCCTCCAGCTCCACAACCACACCCCCCCCCCCTGCAGCCCCCCGCCCCCCCGCCCACAAGATATCCGCGCTCCTCTAATTCTGCCCTCTTGAGCATCCCTGAATATAATCGCTCAAGCATTGGTGGCCGTGCCTTCTGTTGCCTGGGCCCCAAGCTCTGGAACTCCCTGCATAAACCTCTCCGCCTCTCTACCTCTCTCTCCTCCTTCAAGACACTCCTTAAAACCTACCACTTTGACCAATCTTATGGTCATCTGCGCTAATTTCTCCTTTTATGGCTCGGTGTCAAATTTATTGTCTCATAACATGCCTGTGCAGCGCCTTGGGATGTTTCATTACACTAAAGGCGCAATATAAATACAGGTTGTTGTTGTATTATGGCTTTCTAACATGAGCTGACTACAGCACTTGTATAGCGGTAGAAATATTTCATCTGAATTGCTGAAAACCCTGAAAACTGTGTTTGATTTTAAATGACCACAACATAGGTTGGTGCGCTACAAGCCTATCTCCTTTGGTATGAATCAATAATGGGGCGGGGCGAGGTGTGCAGAGGGGGGGGGGGGGAATCTCAGTACCATCCCAAGTGCCCACTTAATTTACAGCCCACAGCTACTCTGCTGCCATCGAACGAGCCTCAGGAGGACTGGGCCACGAGAGCCGATTAGAAATGTCAGGGAAGCAGAGGCAACTGCATAGTGAGGTGGTACTCGTGATATATATTGTGCAGCTGACTGCAACGGACAAATGCATTGATAAATGTACTTAATTCAATCTTGCTTGCACTTAAGGCGAGGGCAGTAAAGATGCTGTAACATCTTGCTTTGATTTTGTGTTCACACACATACACAGACACACGTGCACACACATACACAGACACACACAAATCTTGGGTAAGTTTGTGTGTGTGCGAGTGTGTGTGTGAGTGTGTGTGAGTGTGCACGTGTGTGTGTGTGTGCATGTGTGTGTGTGTGAGTGTGAGTGTGTGTGAGTGTGTGTGTGTGCATGTGAGTGTGTGAGTGTGTGTATGTGAGTGTGTGTGTGTGAGTGTGTGTGTGTGTGTATGTGTGCATGTGTGAGTGTTAGTGTGCATGTGTATGTGAGTGTGCGTGTGTGCATGTGTGTGAGTGTGTGTGCGTGAGTGTGTGTATGTGAGTGTGAGTGTGAGTGTGTGAGTGTGAGAGTGTGAGTGTGTGTGTGAGTGTGTCTGTGTGTGTGAGTGTGTGTGTGTGTGAGTGTGAATGTGTGTGTGTGTGTGTGAGTGTGAATGTGTGTGTGTGTGTGAGTGTGAATGTGTGTGAGTGTGTGGGTGTGAATGTGTGTGTGTGTGTGTGTGTGTGAGTGTGAATGTGTGTGTGTGTGTGAGTGTGAATGTGTGTGAGTGTGTGTGTGTGTGTGGGTGTGAATGTGTGTGTGTGTGTGTGAGTGTGAATGTGTGTGTGAGTGTGAATGTGTGTGTGTGTGTGTGTGTGTGTGAGTGTGAATGTGTGTGTGTGTGTGAGTGTGAATGTGTGTGAGTGTGTGTGTGTGTGTGGGTGTGAATGTGTGTGTGTGTGTGTGAGTGTGAATGTGTGTGTGAGTGTGAATGTGTGTGTGTATGAGTGTGAATGTGTGTGTGTGTGAGTGTGAGTGTGTGTCTGTCGCTAGCCTGCTGGGGCTGAAATTGCACCTTTCCTTAAGGCCCCTTTAACACCAGCAATCGGCGGCCAGGTTGCGGAGCACAATGGCTACCGACTTTTCGTGCAATGGCCGCCATTATCAAAATTCCGCTCCTGCGGTATCCCGGCAGTACCCTGCTCCCCCCCCACCCCTCCCACTCCGCTGCTGCCGATCCATGTTGAGTGCGTCATCACCGTGCGCACCGCCAATGTTCCCTCCCTCCCGACGGCAAAATTCCACCGTGAAAACCTTCGGCTCGCTGGTTTTCCCCGATGGTCCAATGAGGGTGTGGCCTTCTGCAATGTCAGCATGGCTCCTATTAAAGGGGAGAGCGCATTGACGTCGCCGCCATGTTTTGTTTTGTCGGCCGACTGCCAGGTCAGCCCGACAATTATGCCCCCCCCCCCCCCGGCTTCGGCCGGGCTGCCCCTCTCTTGGGTACCAGGCCGCTGGCCCAGCCGAAACCCTCCTCGATGGCCCCCGCTGTCTTTGCAACATCGAAGTGTGATGAAACTTGCTAATTGCCACACCCAGGGAGCCAATGTGGGTCGGCGAGCACAGGGGCTGATGGGTGAGCGGGAGTTGGTGCGAGTTAGCACACGGGGCAGCCGGGCTTTGGATCACCTCTCGTCTACACAGAGTAGCATGTGAGAGGTGCAATCCAATTTTGAATTCCATTCGATGCATCGAATCTAATTTGCCGTAATTCATCTTTTTATTTCCTCCCCAGGAAACCATCCCCCAATTTCTTCCCCCTCCTCGCCCACCACCCACCCCCGGAGAAGAGCTGACTGTTGTCATGGTGACGAGCCATTAGCTGCAGATGCACCTCATCTCTCCTCGTGGGATTGGAGCCCTGGTATTTTGCTCTTTGGCTCTTGGTCAACCTTCCCCATTAAATGAGCAATTCCACTCTCAGAGTTCATTAACCGCTGCGTAAGTTCCATGGCTTTGGAAATGAAAATATTATTTTTCGTCCCGTCGACTCTGTCCCTTGGTTCTATCGGGTTGGGAGGTCATCCGGTACCTTGCCCCAAGAATCCACGTTTCATTCTTGAGCCTTGCCGGCAATTGCCAACAGGCTCTATGACCAATGTGGCTCAGTGAGCAGCACCCTCGCCTCTGAGTCAGAAGATTGTGGGTTCTTGAGCACAAAAATCTAGGCTGACACTCCCAGTGCGGTGCTGAGGGAGTGCCACACTGTCGGAGGCACCGTCTTTCGGATGAGACGTTAAACCGAGGCCCTGTCTGCTCTCTCAGGTGGATGTAAAAGATCCCACGGCACTATCTCGAAGAAGAGCAAATGGGGAGTTATCCCTGGTGTCCTGAGGCCAATATTTATCCCTCACTCAACATCACAAAAGCAGATTATCTGGCTCATTATCACATTGCGGTTTGTGGGAGCTTGCTGTGCGCAAATTGCCTGCCGCGTTCCCCACATTACAACAATAGTGACTCTTCAAGAAGTATTGCATTGGCTGCAAAGTGCTTTGAGACGTCTGGAGGTCGCGAAAGGCGCTATATAAATGCATCACAATCTTGCCGGATCCTGCACTCGTCCAGTGTCCAAATGTGCACTTTCCGCCTGGGTCACGGGACTGGCAACGCTGGCTGCCTTTTGCGACTCCTCGCCAAGGGCCATTGTGTCCAAGTGAAGCGCCCCGAAGCACGGCCTGCTGGGTATCGGCTAACCCCGGGCATACGCAGGTCAAACCTGATGCCTAATTGGTCGGCGCGGCTCGGCTCTGCGCTGTCTTTATTCGCTACCACCCCATCGCACGAACATATGAAAGCAGCGGCCAGCGAAAGGCCTGCTGGTCCATCGAGCCTGCACTGCACTCATGATGCCCGGAGCCTCATCACTAGATACTTCCTCACGCCCTCAACCATGTCATCTCCTGGGGGAGGCAAAAACCCAGAGAGAAACCCAGGGACAACGGGGGCCAGTTTCGGCCACCCGCTTAGAACGGCGCACATCGGAGAGGCCCGCCTGATTTATAGAACAAGAATTGCGCCGAATACATGCTCCCTCGCGATTCTCAGATAGCTGTAGGCCCATGTCCACCTCTGCGCCGCGCAGAAGGAGCTGCGGGGGGGGGGGCGGAGCTACAGCCCTGCGCGTGCGCGGTAGCTCCCCGGCGTCCTGTCTCCAGGGCGACGACCCTATCCCAGGCCGAGTGGCCTGTGCGTCTTACCTCGGCGGGGGGGCCCGCCCGCCCGGCCTCTCGCTGGGGGCGGGCCCCGCCCAAAGAGTTGTCGCCGGCGGTAGCCCGGCATCGGCTGCGTGCGGGCCCCGCCCGAAATCCTCGGCGGGGCCCGGCTTCTTCTTCGTCGTCTTCTCTCTTCCTCCCATCTTCTTCTCTTTCCCCCCCCCTCCCCTCGTCTCCCTGGTGCTGCAGTAGGTGAGTAGAAATAATTTTTTATTTATTGAGTGACTGTTAATTTTTTTTTAATTTTTTACTTTTTAATTTATTTGGATTGATTTATTGGTTTATTTATTGATTTATTTATCACTGATTATTGATGATGGCTCTTTATTTGTAAAAGTGAAGTGTTTAATGTTTGTTAACCCCCTGTCCCCCCATCTCTCGTTCCCTACGCCTGATTTATAAGTGTAGGCAAAGTTTTTCTGAGCGTACAAAAATCTACACTTACTCCATTCTAAGTTAGTTTGGAGTAAGTTTTCGCTGCCTAAAAACTTGCAAAACAGGCGCAAGTGGCTGGACACGCCCCCTTTTGGGAAAAAAAATCTGTTCTAAAATGAAACTGTTCGAACTGACTAGAACTGGAGCAAACTAAAGGCCGAGAATTGCAATTTCTAAGATGCTCCATTCGAAGCTAGTTGCTCCAAAAAAATAGGAGCAACTCAGGCCGAAACTTGAGCCCTGAGTTGTTGTCAACCCTGCTCCATCACGGTCCTTGCTCACTTTGATACAAACATAAGAAACAGGAGCAGGAGTAGGCCATTCGGCCCCTCGAGCCTGCTCCGCCATTCAATAAGATCATGGCTGATCTTCTACCTCAACTCCACTTTCCTGCACTTTCCCCATATCCTTTGACTCCTTTAATTTCCAAAAATCTATCGCTCTCTTGAATATACTCAAAGACTGAGCCTCCACAGCTCTCGGGGTAGAGAATTCCAAAGATTCACCACCCTCTCAGAGAAGAACTTTCTCCTCATCTCAGTCCTAAATGGCCGACCCCTTATTCTGAGACTGTGACCCCTGGTTCTAGACTCCCCAGCCCAGGGGGAAACATCCTCCCTGCATCTACCCTGTCAAGCCCTTTAAGAATTTTGTATGTTTCAATGCGATCACCTCTCATTCTTCTAAACTCTAGAGAATATCGGCCTAGTCTACTCAATCTCTCCTCATAGGACAATCCCTCAACCCAGGAATCAGTCTGGTGAACCTTCGTTGCACTCCCCCTGTGGCAAGTATATCCTTCCTTCGGTAAGGAGACCAAAACTGTGCACACTGCTCCAGGTACGGTCTCACCGAGGCCCTGTATAATTGCAGTAAGACGTACTCCAAAGTCGATAAGAACACAATTTGAAAAAGTTTCTCATGAATTTGAAAAAATGCACAGCCAAATGATCTCAATTGTAGGCAATTTCAATGAATACATCTATATTCAGGAAGCAAGAAATGTTTATTGAACGTTTCTAGGCATAAGATGAGACATCAGTTCTAGTCTAAGACTCTATCATATATAATAGAAAAATGAATGATATATCATCGATACTTTATGACATATAGTGGTTTTAAAGACATTTACGATCCCTCAGAATGCACTATAAGTATATTACACTAACGCAATTCAAAAGAGTTGTCAAAGGAAGAGTTATGTATTGTGGAATCTGGATTGACAGCTGGCCTGGGGTAAGTCTTAAAAACAAGGATAGAATCCCAGGAGCAAACTAGTTTATAAACCTCGTTTCAATCTGCAAATGAAATGGATTAAGCCCTCCACTGAGAGAGGCAGATCCTTGCCATAGCTGGTTAAGTCTTTGGCAATCCGACAAACACAGCGCAGGATGGCTGGTGGAGATGTTCTCGTTGGTAGACACTTGCGTCGTCTTTGGTCAAAGTGCTGCTGTTTATTGCTGCTATTAATCATTGTAACTAAACTAATAGATTTGCTCAAAGTTAGGCCCACTGTATGTGTTGTTCCAGCAACTGAAAATTAGCTCATCAGCCAATTGGACAGCTGTGACGGGGACAAATATTGGAGACATTGTCCGTGTTTCACCACTTATCACGTTACAGCAATACAGAGGCGTTCCGTTTGAGTGGTTGGCCAGATTAAAGAAAGAAAGACTTGCATTTATAAAGCGCCTTTCACGACCACCAGACGTCTCAAAGCGCTTTTGGAGTGTCATCATCATAGGCAGTCCCTCAAAGCGAGGATGACTTGCTTCCACACCAAAAAGGGACGAGTTCACAGGTGTTTCAATGAAGGACCTAATATTCCGGATCCCGAACTACATCCTGAAGGGCGGAAGATGCCTGTGTGTGGATTTTTTTAACGTGTGGTGACCGTTGCACACCAGCCACCACACGGGCTTGACAGAGCTCGGTCTTGGTCCAGTGGCAAGGGTTACCCAAGACTAACTGGAGAGCAACTCTGCTGCACGGACCTCGGCTCATGTAGTCACTGTGGTAATGTGGGGAATGCCGCTGTTTACTTGTTTTCACATTACTCAAACTCCCTCTGCCCTCATTCCTTTTAGTCATATCAGTGACCTGTTACATATATCATCCAACCATATCTGGACATTTGCAGTTGATTTAATTCGGCATTCTCCAGTTGCACACCCTCAGTGTTACCCATCTCCAGACCTTTCACAATTCAGTGGCTGAATCGATACATAGAATCTTAAAAATTATAACATAGAAAGAGGCCATTTGGCCCCTTGAATCTGCGCTGCAGATTGATCTTGATCTTATACATGGTGTATCAATGAGCCAATGGCAATCTTGTTTCTTTTTCACTTCTTCACGTCTCTTGCAAGTTTAATAGTCGCCGCCTTTGGTGGTTTAAGCCCTACCTAAACTAGAGTTGGTCCAAAACTTGGCTGCCCGCGTCCTAAAATGTTGCTTTATTTTCTTGATCGTGCCAAATGCTTTGTTTCCCCTAAGCAGGGATCGGTGGGGAGGACTTAGAACAGGGTAGGATGCAGGTGCTACAGTTCTGGATGAGTTGAGGTAGGATGAAGTTTGGGAGCCCGGCGGGGAGAACACTGGGAGAAGTGAGCCTGGAAATGCTCAGGCTGTGGACGAGAGGTTCAGTACTGCTGGAGTTGTGGTCCAGGTGAAATGTTTTATTTATTGATTCACGCGATGTGGGCGGCACCAGCAGGACTGGCATTTATTGCCCATCCCTAATTGCCCTCGAGAAGGTGGTGGTGAGCCGCATTCTTGAATAGAACTGAGTCATTTCGGAGGGCAGTTAAGAGTCAATCACATTGCTGTGGGTCTGGAGTCACATATAGACCCAGTTATAGTTAAGCGCAAGGCATTCTTCAATTGGAAACAGCAAGACAACTTGAGTGCAAGAAACCAGATCTACAGACGTCTGAAGGTCCTGGTCCAAAAACAAACTCGCGAAATAAAGAGCAGATGGTGGGCGGAGAAAGCGCAGGAGATCCAGTAACTAGTCGACAACCACGATGTTCGTGGATTCTTCAGTGCAGTAGAAACCACCTACGGCCCAAGCACCCAAGGGCCTAGCCCATCGCGGTCAAAGAACGGAGAAGTTCTCATCAAGGATAGAGAGGCAGTTAGTGCTCGCTGGAAGGAGCACTTTGAAGATCTCTTAACCGAGACTCTGTCTTCGGCGTGAGTGTCCTTGACTCCATCCACAGCATCTCAGTACAACCCCAATCCTACATGAGGGGTTGAAAAAGGCCATCGGAAAACTGAGGAATAACACGGCCTCAGGAGCAGATGGAATCCTCGCCGAAGCACTAAAACATGGCGGAGAAGCACTATTGGCGCGAATACATGAACTCATTTCTCTTATTTGGAAGGCGGAGAGCATGCCCGGGGATCTCAGAGACGCTGTAATCGTGACCACCTTCAAGAAAGGAGATAAGTCCGATTGCGGTAACTACTGAGGAGTTTCCCTGCTGTCTACCACAGGGAAGTTATCACAAGAATCCTCCTCAACTATCTTTTCGCTGTGGCAGAAGAACTCCTCCCAGAGTCGAAATGCAGATTCCACCCACTAAGGGGCACAATAGACATGATCTTCACCGCCGGACAAATTCAAGAGAAATGCAGGGAACAACACCAACCCCTGTACATGGCCGCCTTTGACCTGACAAAGGCCTTTGACACCTTCAACCGTGAGGGATTATGGAGTGTACTCTTCAAATTCAGCTGTCTTCAAAAATTTGTCACCATCTTCCGCTTGCTTCACGATAACATGCAAGCTGTGATCCTGACCAATGGATCTACCACAGATCCAATTCACGTATGAACCGGGGTGAAGCAAGGCTGTGTCATTGCACCAACGCTCGATCTTCCTTGCTGCAATTCTACATCTCACCGTCAGCAAACTTCCCGCTGGAGTTAAGATAAATTATAGATTATAAAGATAATCTATAGAACAAACAGGAAACTGTTCAACGTCCGCAGCCTTTAGTCCAGACCCAAGGTCGTCCCATCCTCTGTATCGAATTACAATATGCAGATGATGCTTGCATCTGCACTTACTCGGAGGACAAACTCTAAACCATCGTCAACACGTTCAATGTAGCGTTCGAGAGCATGGGTTTTACCCTAAACATCCATAAAACAAAGGTGCTCTATCAACCTGCCCCCACCACACAGCACTGCCCCCCAATTATAAAAATCCACAACGAGGCCTTGGGCAAGATGGACCATTTTCCATACCTCGGCAGCCTACTGTCAACAAGGGCAGACATCGATGACGAGGTCCAACACCGCCTTCAGTGTACCAGCGCAGCCTTCGGTCGCCGAAGGAATAGAGTGTTTGAAGACCAGAACCTTAAATCCGGCACAAAGCTCATGGTCTACAGAACAGTGGTGATAACCGCCCTCCTATATGCTTCAGAAACATGGACTATGTACAGCAGGCACCTCAAAGCACTGGAGAAGTACCACCAACGGTGCCTCAGGAAGATTCTGCAAATCCATTGGCAGGATAGGCGACCAACGTCTGTTCTCGCGCAGGCCAACACCCTCAGCATCGAAGCATTGACCACGCTCGATCAGCTCCGACGGGAGGACCACATCGTCCGTATGCCCGATACGAGACTCCCTCTACTCGGAGCTCCGACACAGCAAACGAGCCCCAGGTGGGCAAAGGAAACCCTTCAAGGACACCCTCAAAAGCCTCCTTGAAGAAGTTCAACCTCTCCACCGGCAACTGGGAATCCCTGGGGCAAGATCGCTCAAAATGGAAGAGAATAATCTGTGAGGGCATCGAGCACTTCGAGTCTCTTCACCGGGAGCAAGGGCATACAGCGGAAGGAGCGCACGACATCCCAAACACTTCAACAAACCGGCACTTCAACCAGCGTACTTTCAGCCATCGTCTGTCCAACCTGTGACAGAGACTGTAGCTCCCGCATTGGACTTAACAGACAACTGTGGAAGCAAGTCACCCTCGACTCCGAGGGACTACCTATGATGATGATAGACCCAGACCGGGTAAGGGCGGTGCAGGCTCGAAGGGCCGAACAGCCTACTCCTGCACCTATTTTCTATGTTTCTATGTTTCGAAATTAAGGGCGGCAGATTTCCTTCCCTAAAGGGCATTAGTGAACCAAGTGATGGCACTATTTCGAAGAAGAGCAGGGGAGTTCTCCCCAGTGGCCTGGGGCCAATATTTATCCCTCAATCAACATAATAAAAAAACAGATTCTCTGGTCATTATCACATTGCTGTTTGTGGGAGCTTGCTGTGCACATTGGCGTTTCCCACATTACAACAGTGACTGCACTCAAAAAAAAACTTAATTGGCTGTAAGGCGCTTTGAGACATCTGGTGGTTGTGAAAGGGCGCTATATAAATGCAAGTCTTTCCTTCTTACTAATCGTAGAAGAAAAAGAAAAATTTGGCCTTAAGAGAACGATTTCCTTTGTGTAGCATAGCCTGAAGCAGGCCCTTTATGAACGCCTTTACGATTTTGTTATACTTCGCAAAAAATGAATTCTCCCTGAAGATGTTTGAAGGATTCTAATTATGCAATTTTTTTTTTTAAGTCTTTGATTGCTCTAATGTTTGGGGCCACAGTTTAATCATGCCGAACTCACGCTGGGAAAGGATAGATCAAGGTTAATAGGATTCCGCATCCCAGTGTGGAATTTCTAAACTGCTTCTCTCCTGTCAGAACACTGTCAATCTCACGACTGCAAATTTGCTGAGGTGGAGCGCGATGTTGTTGAGTTTGGCAATGCTTTGTCTTTGATTGGTTGCGGCGGGGGTGGGGGGTGGGGGCAGAGGAGGGGGGTGGGGGGGGGGGGATTATTGTCCAAGATATTGGCATCTGTCTACCTGTCCCTCGGATCAGTACAATCTACTCGTCTTTGTCTCATTCCATTAGCTTTCGCTCTGCCAACGACCCTACTCGGTATCTGTAGCCTTTTGCTACCCGACCTGGTCATGTCGCTCCTGTGCCACTTTGGATGCATTCATTCTCCTCGCCATCATCATCATCATAGGCATTCCCTCCAAACGAGGATGACTTGCTTCCACGCCAAAAAGGGATGAGTTCACAGGTGTTTCGATGCAATTCCTGATATTCCCAGTCCTGACCTACATCCTGAAAGGTGGAAGATGTCTGTGCGTGGATTTTTTTTAACGTGGGGTGACCGTTGCACACCAGCCACCACACGGGCTCGACAGAGCTCGGTCTTGGTCCAGTGGCAAGGGTTAACCAAGACGGCTGGAGACCAAGCTCTGCTGCACGGACCTAGTGCGCGCACACACATCGCACAGTGTGGGCTGGGCCCGTGCTGCCCCCTGGGCCCTCGGCTCTTCTGGGCCCCGAACTCACGCCTCTCCCGGGCCCCGATCGCGTCGCTCCACGATCTCTCGCTGCTCCTTCGCCCCGACCTCGCCGCTCCTGCTGTGTCTGCCCACGCTCCAATCACCGACCTGGACCTTGATGACGTCTCCTCATCATAAGCATCTCAGCCAGCTTTTACCGCCGCGACCAGAGGCACTTGAGACGAGTCGGGCGACGAAATCCACAGGTCGTGGTTACGCCAGCATCATGCCCGTCGGTGGCCTCCTGCGTTATCCCTGCCGGTCAGTTGCGGGGGTGTTAGAACTTGCTTTGTTGTAAGGTCAAATCGTCTTATCTCGAGGTCATATAGGATATGTTCGTTTTGGTGATTAGTCGGGACAATGCGGAGTAGCAGAATAGCAGACAGGGTTAGCTATATTGCATGCGAGGTGCGAGTTTCATGAATTGCTCAGAACAATGGAAGCCCCCAAGCAGTATCACATTAACTGCCTGGGATTGTCCAGGTCATCCTGTTCCTTTTGTAATGTTAAGGCGGGATGTCAGGTTAAGCTGATAAACAGTTAAACAGTTAAAGGTGGCTATTAGGTCAGGTCTGGAGGTTTGAACATAAGAACATAAGAAATAGGAGCAGGAGTGGGCCATTTGGCCCCTCGAGCCTGCTCCGCCATTCAGTAAGATCATGGCTGATCTGATCTTGGGCTGAGCTCCACTTCCCTGCCCGCTCCCCATAACCCTTGACACCCTTATCATTCAAAAATCTGTCTATCTCCACCTTAAATATATTTAATGACCCAGCCTCCACAGTACTCTGGGGTACAGAATTCCAAAGATTCACGACCCTCTGAGAGAAGAAATTCTTCCTCATTTCCGTTTTAAATGGGCGACCCCTTATTCTGAAACTATGCCCCCTAGTTCTAGATTCCCTCACGAGGGGAAACATCCTCTCTGTAGCTACCCTGTCCAGCCCCCTCAGAATTCCCCACCCTTCTCTGCCTCCCTGGCTTTGTCCCATTGGCACCATCGGCCATGTAAGGAACGGGCAGAACTTCCGCCCTTCATAAAGCTGGCCAGAAGCTCCTGGAAGTGCCAGAGAGCCCAGCCTAGCCTCGTCCCGGTGAGTGCCACTGGACTGACACTCAAGTGAAGCCAGGCAGAACCCTGAACTAAATTCGGAGCCAATTGCTACCTGAGTCTCTTGTGCAGTACGCCTGTCACTCCAATCCATCCGCAAAATGTAAGGAAAATTGGGGCTGATTTTTCCGATTCTTATGCGCCAGACAGGTGGGGCCGAAATTGCCCAGCGCCCCGCTTGGGGGCGGTAACCGACTTGGGGCGGGACTTCCTGTGCTCGGCGCGGAAGTCCCGCCCCGGTCGCGAAACTGCAGTTACCTCCCCTCGCAGGAAGTGGAGTGCAATGTCACGCTCTCCACTTCCTGTTTGGGTGGGTTCCTGGGCGCTGCTCGGGAGCGTTTGTCAGCGTTAGTGCTGGCGTGTTACAACGCCCCTCCCCTTTCGTTAAAGGTTAGGGACGCTTCCAACTCCGCCGGGCCTCTGATGCCCTCCACTGGGCCACACGGGCCCTGCGTGGTGCCGAGCTGACAACCCGACACCCACACGGAGTGCCTGGCTGGGCGACGGCGGCCCAAACCACGCAAGGGAGCACCAAGACCGGTGCCGCCCGGTGAGTCGGCCAAACCTACAAAATGGCGGCATGCGGCGCTCCCCACACCCCCCCGCCTCCCCCTTTAACTTCCGCCTCCGCGAACAGACGTCGGCCCAGTTCACGATCCGTGAGGCTGGTGCTGACGCTGCTCGCGGGTCGCGGGTCGATTTCTGCCGCGGGGCGGAGCGGGTTCGCCGCCCGGCGCCGAGGGGTCATTGCGCACGGCGGTGAGGTCATCGCCTGTTATCCGGCAGCACGGTGCTACTGTGCCGGCGCTTCTGCTAACTCCTGCGCAATTTTGCGGGAGCAGAGGGCGCCCGCTCCCCGGGCGAAAACAGTCCCCCGCCCCATTAGCGCCCCCCCCCCGAGGCACAAAACATGCCAATTTTGGCCCCAGTGAATGCAGGGAAATATAGCGGAGAGGATCACATGCTCCATTCAAAAGCGGCCGGATGTTCCAGCCATTCAATGGAAGGTAAATCTGTCCAGTCCTGTCGCTGGTGTACCATCCCCTCCACCAGAACTTCCCCTCTGTGCTGGGGCAAGGCCATGATTAATCGGAAAGGCAAAATTCTACCCCCTTCTCTCCGGGGCCTATGAACCTTGCAAATCTTTACCTCCCTCAGCAGTTTCCTTCCTTCTGTCGTGTTCTGTTTAGAATAACTCCACAAGACTGAGTACTGTGAGCTAAAACTCATGTGACCTTAGTCTCTTTAATAAAACTCCAGTTTGTCCAAGCAGCATGGCAGACAAGCTTTTATACTCCCTTGTACGAGGTGTGCAGGTGACCCTTGGGTCTCCAACAGTTGCGCCCTCTGGTGGCAAGTCTTACACAGTTACAATGTTGACATACATAACATGCCACCTGTACTCTTTTTGTTAAACCCAAGTAATTAGTACTTCTTCATTCACCTGAACTTCCTTCCTACCCTATTCAGCCTTGGTACGTCTATGGTTACGCCCCTTGGGCCCTTCACTTAGATTTCTCAGTTAATAAATTGAGCATTTCAAATGATGGAGAAGGGGCTGAACTTACTCTCTGGGAATACATAGCTCGTGGCAGCAATTTCCTACTTTCAAATGAAGAAGTGTCAGCCACACCGAGTTATATAGGCCCATTAATGGAGCAAGATCACCGTAGACAACCTGAAGCGTACTGTGGAGTTAGAGAGCCAAACAGAGATCTATTGTGGGTGTCATCATGAGCTCTGACCACAGACCGTAGGTGTTCAGAGGGACCTGGGTGTCCTTGTACACCAACCACTGAAAGTTAACACGCAGGAACAGCAAGCAATTAAGAAAGCAAATGGTATGTTGGCCTTTATTACAAGAGGATTTGAGTACAAGAGTAAAGACATCTTATTGCAATTATATAGGGCCCTGGTGAGACCACACCTGGAGTATTGTGTACAGTTTTGGTCTCCTTACCTAAGGAAGGATATACTAGCCATAGAGAGAGTGCAGTGAAAGTTCACCAGACTGATTCCTGGGATGGGGGGATTGTCCTATGAGGAGAGATTGAACAGACTAGGCTGATATTCCCTAGAGTTTAGAAGAATCAAAGGTGATCTCATTGAAACTTACAAAATTCTTACAGGGCTTGACAGGGTAATAATAACAACTTGTATTTATATAGCGCCTTTAACATAGTAAAACATTCCAAGGCGCTTCACAGTAGTGTTACCGACAAACAGATAAATTTGACACCGAGCCACAGAAGAAATTAAGGCAGATGATCAAAAGCTTGTTTAAAGAGGTAGGTTTTAACAAGCGTCTTAAAGGAGGAAAAAGAGGTAGAGGTTTAGGGAGGATGTTTCCCCCGGGCTGGGGAGTCTAGAACCAGGGGTCACAGTCTCAGAATAAGGGGACAACTATTTAGGACTGAGATGAGGAGAAATTTCTTCACTCAGAGGGTGGTGAATCTTTGGAATTCTCTTCCCCAGAGGGCTGTGGAGGCTCAGTCTCTGAGTATATTCAAGACAGAGATCAATAGATTTTTGGATATTAAGGGAATCAAGGGATTTGGGGACAGTGCAGGAAAGTGGAGTTGAAGGGATGCAGAGAGGAAGTTTCCCCCGGGCTGGGGAGTCTAGAACCAGGGGTCACAGTCTCAGAATAAGGTCTCGGCCATTTGGGACTGAGACGCAGCAAAGCCAGGGATGGATTTGAAAATAAGGATGAGAATTTTGAAATGGAGGCATTGAGTGACCAGGACCCAATGTAGGTCAGTGAGCACGGGGGTTGGTGGCTGACTGGGGCCTGCAGTATGTACGAGCTGCAGGTTGCACACACCAAGGTTACTCCCATGGGACCTGCCTTCCCCCCGCGACCTTTGTCAACAAGAGGGACAAGAACAGCAATGTCCTGGGAGCGCCATCGCCTCCAAGATCCATCCCTCCAAATCACGCACCATCCTGCCTTGGGCATGTGTTGCTTTTCCACCTTTAGTGTCAGCTGTGGCTCAGTGGGCAGCACCCTCTCTCGCTTCTGGGTCAGAAGGTTGTGGGTTCAAGTCCCACTCCAGGACTTGAGTACATAAACCTGGGCTGATGCTCTGAGGGAGCACTGCACTGCCGAAGGTGTCATTTTTCGGATGAGACGTTAAACCGAGGCCCCCCGCCTGCCCTCTCAGGTGGACGTAAAAGATCCCAGGGCACTATTTCGAAGAAGAGCAGGGGGGTTATTCCTGGTGACCTGGACCAATATATTATCCCCCAGTCAACATAACAAAAACAGATTATCTGGTCATTATCACAGTGCTGTTTGTGGGAGCTTGCTGTGCGCAGAATGGCCAAACTCCCGCTCCTAATTCTTGTGTTCTATAAGCTGTCCTGTTTTCCTCCAGATATTAGTTTCCTCCATCTTCTCGCTCTCTCAGTCACCAAAGAACGAGAATTGATTCAGGCCGAGAGTATGAGTTCAGCTACCAGCTTCAGTGATGTGAAGCGCCTGTAACAAATTGCATGCCTGCTAGTCACCTCAGATGTTACTGTGCATGAGTAGAAGCATTTATTCGATTTAGCTTGTCTTCTCAAGATGAATGCAAGACGGAGCCTAGCGCAAAAAGGCCAAATGGCTTGCATCGTTCAAGCATGGCCTGACCTAACCGTACTGATTAATAAACTGATTCTTTCGCTGGTGCAAAAATAAAAAAGCACTTTTGTTTTACCCAACTGTGTCCAATATATGAAAACATGGTAATGGAACAGGGGACTGGGGTCCACGAGATAGAGGAAATCACTTACAGTTTCACTGTGCGACTCAAACTGCTTCAACTCACTAAATGACACACGGAGCATACAGGGCGAGAGAGTTTATAAATATGTAGTTGTCAAACTATCGAATAACCTCAGCCTTGATTTTGTTATTTTAACTTTTATAACTCTGTCGTTGGTTTGGCTTCATTGAAGCATTTAGCTGCAGAACAATTTTATTCTGCGTGCAAGGATTTAAATCAATTCTAATTGTAGAAAATGAATTTCAGATAACGACACTGAAAAGTTATATTTGCTGTGGTTCTGAACACCACCATCAATCTCTGTCACTAAATTGCCACAATATATCTGTGATTTAGTAAATGGTATTCAAGCTTTTATTGCAAGAAGGGTACAGTTGCATAATGATTTTGTTACCAGACTAGTAATCTGGAGACAGGAGTTCATAATCCCACCATGGCAACTGGGGGAATTTCAATTCAATTAAATAAATCTGGAATGAAAAGCGAGCATCTGTCATAAAACAGCTGGATTGTCGTAAAAATCCATCCGGTTCATTAATGCTCAAGGCACCTCAAGTTGCTGGAGATATATCACCAACGATGTCGCCGCAAGATCCTGAAAATCCCCTGGGAGGACAGACGCACCAACATCAATGTCCTCGTCCAGACTAACATCCCCAGTATTGAAGCACTGACCACACTCGATCAACTTCGCTGGGCAGGCCACATAGTTCGCATACCAGACATGAGACTCCCAAAGCAAATGCTTTATGCGGAGCTCCTTCATGGCAAACGAGCCAAAAGTGGGCAGTGGAAGCGTTAAAAGGACACCTTCAAAGCCTCCCTGGTAAAGTGCGACATCATCACTGATACCTGGGAGAACCTGGCCGCAGACCGCCCGAGGTGGAGAAAGTGGATCCGGGAGGGCGTTGAGCTCTTCGAGTCTCAACGCAAAGAACGTGAAGAGGTCAAGCGCAGACAGCGGAAGGAATGCGCGGCAAACCAGCCCCACCCACCCCTTCCCCCGACGAATGTCTGTCCCACCTGTAACAGGGTCTGTGGCTCTCGTATTGCACTGTTCAGCCACCAATGAACTCATTTCGGGAGTGGAAGCCAAGTCTTCCTCGATTCCGAGGGTCTGCCTATGATGATGATGCCCTTTAGGGAAGGAAATCTGCGGCCCTTACCCAGTCTGGTTGAGCTGTGACTCCAGACCCTACAACAATGTGGTTGATTCTTAACTGCCCCTCTGGACTGGTCTACCGAGCCACTCGGTTATACTCAAGAAGGAGGCTCACCATGGCCTTTACGAGGGCAATGAGGGACGGGCATTGAATTCCGGCTTTACCAGCGATGTCCACATCCCATGAATATATATTTTTTAAAGATTGGAGTATGAGTAAAAAAGTCACTGCAATTATATAGGGCCTTGTTGAGTTAGTATGCAGGTACAGCAAGTAATCAGGAAGGCAAATGGAATATTGGCCCTTATTGCAAGGGGGATGGAGAATAAAAGCAGGGAAGTCCTGCTACAACTGTACAGGGTATTGGTGAGGCCACACCTGGAGCACTGCGTACTGTTTTGGTCTCCTTATTTAAGGAAGGATATACTTGCATTGGAGGTTGTTCAGAGAAGGTTCACTGGGTTGATTCCGGAGATGAGGGGGTTGACTTATGAGGAAAGGTTGAGTAGGTTGGGCCTATACACATTGGAGTTCAGAAGAATGAGAGGTGATCTTATCGAAACATGTAAGATAATGAGGGGGCTCGACAAGTTGGATGCAGAGAGGATGTTTCCACTCATAGGGGAAACTAAAACTAGGGGACATAGTCTTAGAATAAGGGACCGCCCATTTAAAACTTAGAGGAGGAGAAATTTCTTCCCACAGAGGGTTGTAAATCTGTGGAATTCTCTGCCCCAGAGAGCTGTGGAGGCTGAGTCATTGAATATATTTAAGGTGGAGATAGACAGATTTCTGAGCGATAGGGAATAAAGGGTTATGGGGAGCAGGCAAGGAAGTGGAGCTGACTCTATGATCAGACTAGCCATGATCTTATTGAATGGTGGAGCAGGCTCGAGGGGCCAAATGGCCTACTCCTGCTCCTATTTCATATGTTCTTATGTTCTTATGTGAGACCTCTCCTGGAGTACTATGTGTAATTTTGGTCTCCTTGCCTAAGTAAGGATATACTTGCTTTAGCGGGAGTGGAACAAAGGTTCTCCAAACTGATCCCTGGGATAGGGCGATTGTCCTATGAGGAGAGATTGAGCAGACTAGGCCGATATTCTCTAGAGTTTAGAAGAATGAGAGGTGATCTTGTTGAAACATACAAACTTATTACAAGACTTGACAGGGTAGATGCAGGGAAGATGTTTCCTCTGAGCTGGGGAGTCTAGAATCAGGGGTCACAGTCTCAGAATAAGGGGTCGGCCATTTAGGACTGAGATGAGGAGAAATGTCTTCACTCAGAGGGTGGTGAATCTTTGGAATTCTCTACCCTAGAATCATTGAGTATATTCAAGACAGAGATTGATAGATTTTTGGATATTAAGGGAATCAAAGGATATGGGGATAGTGCAGGAAAATGGAGTTGAGGTAGAAGATCAGCCATGATCTCACTGAATGGCGTAGGTGGCTGGATGGATCGAATGGCCAATTCCTGCTCCTATTTCTCATCTTCTTCTATAATCTTATATGTTTATTCCCTGTTCGTCCTCAACTGGTTTGATTGCTGGTGTGGAGAATGTGGATAATTAGACTGAGGCCTAGTTATTTCAGTGCAAATCAAGGCCTAACCAACTTAGGCTTCGCCAAGGGTTGCCAACCTTCCAGGATTGTCCTGGAGTCTCCAGGGATTGAAAATTAATCTCCGGGACTCTGCTACTCGTAGAAAAACCATAGGGGCATTCAAAAAATTGTGTATTTTAAACATTTTCTTTGAACACTTTAGTTCATTCATTATAAAAAATATTGGAGATGAGAAAAAAATAGCTGTTTGTCTGGGTGGAGCAGTTAGCGGCTGAAGGTCATGTGATGAAACCTCCAGGAATATGTCCAACCGGAGTTGGCAACCTAAGCTTGACCAAACTGGCTTAGCTTGATCTAACTGTACCAGGATGGTAGGTTCAAGTTTGGATCATTTCATTTCCCTCCCCTGTTACACTAAAGAAGAGCATTGTAATGTATTTGCTTCCTGGGTCCTTTGCTTAAGAATTCATAGCAACACATTGCTATTCAGAACCAGTCGGTTTATAAGCAAAGGTTTCACAGTCACACTACCCATTACCAGATCATCCACGAGGCTCACAACCACCTGCCTCATCGTGAACCCTCCCGAACACAATTGGCCGGGGTTTTATTGAGTCTTGTGAACATCACAGGACTGGCCGACACACAAACCCTGTGAGCATATTCAAAGGTTTACAAGCATTAATTGTGTTTTTTCTTTCAGTAATTTTAAGTTGTAACCCTCTCCTCAGATTTACACAGGCTGTCAGCAAAGCATGTCCCCTTTTAATGTTTCAGACAATTTGGCCAAGCTGTGACAACAGTCCCAGGAGCATCTTTCCAGCTGATTCTATCCCTTTGGGTTTTTACAGGCTGAATGTTTCCTATTTTCTTGACATTCAAGCAATGCTAGTTTTCTGACTTTCCTTAGAGATAGTGGCCTGGAAATGCGATGGCATCGTGCCATTTTTTCAGACACGAAATGGGCACCTCACCTTCCAATATGGCGGGTGGGATGGGCCTGCTCATTACACACCAAAAGTGGCCCGCCCACCATATTGGTACGGGCAGATAACTCGGCATCTCGAAAAAAGATGTCAAGCCCTTTCCATACGTAAATAAAGGGCCTACGGCCTGTTTGAGGACACCTTTGCATAAGCAAGCTGCCTTGAACACAGGTTTACCTTTACAACTTATTTTTGTTGTCAGGTTTTTTGAAAATACTTTCTTTTATGATCAGGTTTCTTGAATATAGCTGTGGCTCAGTGGGTATCACTCTCGCCTCTGAGTCAGAAGGTTGTGGGTTCAAGTCCCAGTCCAGAGACTGGAGTGCAAAATCCAGGCTGACACTCCCAGTGCAGTGCTGAGGGAGTGCTGTGTTGTTGGAGGTGCCGTCTTTCGTATGAGACGTTAAACTGAGGCCCCCGTCTGCCCTCTCAGGTGGACGTAAAAGATCCCAAGACACTATTTCGGAGAAAAGCAGTGGAATTTTCCCTGGTGTCCTGGCGCCAATAGTTCTCCTTCAATCAACATCACTAAAACAGATTATCTGGCTGTTATCACATTGCTGTCTGTGGGAGCTTGCTGTGCGCAGATTGACTGCCACATTTCTTGCATTATAACAGTGACTATACTTTTAAAAGTATTCCATTGGCTGGAAAGCGCTTTGAGACGTCCGGTGGTCGTGAAAGTCACTGTAGAATCTTCCTTGAATGAATTATCGGTGTTGCTATATGACATTCGGTGCAGTTCAAAATGCTTGCTAGCTTGTCCCTGAATAAACAAGGCAGCGATCGATATGATTTTACAATAGAGGGAACGTCACCATCAGGACTCCTCTTGGACAAAAATGCAAAGCCCTCTCTGTTTGTGTTTGCTATTATCGTGGTGTTGATGTTCCAGCAATGCTGACGACTTAAGTCCAAAGTGTCGGTGCTGACAGGAAAAGAGCGCAGAATTAAATTACCCAGATGAAACAGCAAATTTGCCGATGTATCCTGGGTCAGTGGGTGTACCGTCAGATGTTAACTCAGCTGTTTTGCAGTGTGGTGCTCAGCAAACCCTTCAACCACATTTGCAATTCAAATACAGATATTCCCAAAATGTGAAAGTCAACAGAAAGGATAAAAGAAAAAAAATCACAAAAGTGATGTTAATGCAAAGCATCGCGCTCTCTAACTGCATTTAAATACGGTTACTGAGGATAATAGTCAACCTTCAAGGCCAATTTAGCCGACATTCTCCATTGAAGTGAATGCTTACGAGTGTTCCTAGGGCTAAGTTACGAGGGTTAAGTTACGAGGAGAGATCATACAAATCAGGGCTGTATTCCCTGGAATTTAGAAGGTTAAATGGGTGATCTGGTCAAAGTTTTCAAGATATTAAGGGGAACAGGTATATATCGAGAGAAACTTTTTACACTGGTTGGGGAGTGTAGGACTAGGGGGCATAGTTTAAAAATTAGAGCCAGACCTTTCAGAGTGAAATTAAAAAACACTTCTATACGCAGAGAAAGAAAGACTTGCATTTATATAGCGCCTTTCATGACCACTGGACGTCTCAAAGCGCTTTACAGCCAATGAAGTACTTTTGGAGTGTAGTCACTGCTGCAATGTGGGAAATGCAGCAGCCAATTTGAGCACAGCAAGCTCCCACTAACAGCAATGTGACAATGACCAGATAATCTGTTTTTGTTATGTTGATTGAGGGATAAATATTGGCCCCAGGACACCGGGGATAACTCCCCTTGCTCTTCTTCGAAATAGTGCCATGGGATCTTTTACGTCCACCTGAGAGAACGTCTCATTCGAAAGACGGCACCTCTGACAGTGCAGGCGCTCCCTCAGCACTGCACTGGGAGTGTCAGCCTAGATTTGTGTGCTCAAGTCGCTGGAGTGGGACGTGAGCACACGACCTTCTGATTCAGAGGCGAGGGTGCTGCCCACTGAGCCACAGCTGGCAGAGGGCGGTAGAAGTTTGGAACTCGTTTCGGCAAATGGCAATTGATGCTGGATCAATTGATAATTTTAAATCTGAGATCGATAACTTTTTGAGAACCATAAGTATTAAGGGACGTGGGGCAAAGACCCATGTGGAAGGGATTATGGAGTTAGGTGGCAGATCAGCCATGGTCTGATTGCTCCCAAGTGGGATGCATCAGAGTGAGAATGCAGTGTTAAGCTACCCCAGCCCATTCCCTTCAATAACAAGAGGTAGACAATCACCTTCACAGCCGAGAGGTGATCTGACAGAGTGATCGTCTGTTATACAACATGCCCAACCATCATTCCATTGATTTGTGATGTAAGCAAACAAGTCGGCCAGGTTTCGCACTTCAGTGAGATTGATGACCAGATTATATGGTTTATGCTGGTGTTGGTTGGAGGATAAATGTTCGGTCAGACCCCTACTCTTCTACAAATTGTGCCTTGGAATCTTTAACGTCCACCTTGGAGGGCAGACCAGCTCGCGCTTGCACATCTCAAGCACCATCCTCATCAACAACAACAACAACTTGTCCTTATATAGCACCTTTAACGTAGTGAAACGTCCCAAGGCACTCACAGGAGTATTATGCGATTTGCAAAAATTGACACTGAGCTGCATGAGTAGAAATTAGGGCGGGTGACCAAAAGCTTGGTCAAAGAGGTAGGTTTTAAGGAGCGTCTTGAAAGAGGAAAGAGAGGCGGAGAGGTTGAGGGAGGGAGTTCCAGAGCTTGGGGCCCAGGCAACAGAAGGCACGGCCACCAATGGTGGAGCGATTATAATCAGCGATGCTCAAGAGGGCAGAATTAGAGGAGCGCAGACATCTCGGGCTGGAGGAGATTACAGAGATAGGGAGGGGGCGAGGCCATGGAGGGATTTGAAAGTAAGGATGAGAATTTTGAAATCGAGGCGTTGCTTAACTGGGAGCCAATGTAGGTCGGCGAGCACAGGGGGTGATGGGTGAGCGGGACTTGGTGTGAGTTAGGACAGGGGCATCCGAGTTTTGGATCACCTCTAGTTGACATAGGGGAGAATGTGGGAGGCCAGCCAGGAGTGCGTTGAAATAGTCCAGTCTAGAGGTAACAAAGGCATGGATGAGGGCTTCAGCAGCGGATGAGCTGAGGCAAGGGCAGAGACGGGTGATGTTACGGAGGTGGAAATAGGCGGTCTTAGTTATGCTGCAGACATGTGGTCAAAAGCTAATTTCAGGGTCAAATATGACACCAAGGTTGTGAACAGTCTGGTTCAGCCTCAGACAGAAGTTGGGGAGAGGAATGGTTCAGTGGCTATAGTTCTGTGACTACTTAATGGTTGAGTTTTTCTCTATCCATTCATCCCTTCTCCATCTACCACCTGTTTATATTCTAGTTAGTACCTCTCTGTTCCTTATTTCTATCTCGCAATCCATCCATCCGTTATTGGACCATCTCCCGTTCAATTGTAACTTTTTCATTTGCGCCCTTAAATCTAGGCCCCGTGCCCACTTTCAGCTTAGCATCTCGATCCCTAATCTAATTCTGAATACCCTAGCTACCCCAGACAACCCCAGTGTCCATTTAGATGCCTGTCTTGGTAACTGATACTTAACCCACACCTCTATCTTCACTTCTGTCTCAGCAATGACTTTTTCCAGCTCCGTGCTTGACTGCATGCCTGCTTTTCCTCTGTGTGTCTGACACGATGTGGGTCTATCCGACCGTTTTCTCCTGAACGAAAAGCAGTGTTTCAAACTTTGAAAGTGCTACCCTTCCCGAATCTAACTCAAGTCTTCCTATTTTACAGTCAGCTGGCATACACAATCTCAGCTACAAAGATTGAACAGGGTGAACTTCTGGCCTTGTGTGTGTGCCGTACGGCAGATCTAATCATTGAGTTTGTCAGACACCTGCTATGTTCTCCCGTCCCTTCTGTAAGGCAGAAATTAACACACCATCGCACCAACATGTACAGACTAGAGACACAGCAAGATACCTTTTTCCCCATCAACTGCCATGACTTCATAAGAACATCAGCAGGAGTACGCCATACGGCCCCTCGAGCCTGCTCCGCCATTCAATAAGATCATGGCTGATCCGATCATGGACTCAGCTCCACTTCTCCGCCCGCTCCCCATAACCCCTTATCTCCTTATCGGTTAAGAAACTGTCTATCACTGTCTTAAATTTATTCAATGACCCAACCTCCACAGCTCTCTGAGGCAGCGAATTCCACAGATTTACAACCCTCCTCATCTCAGTTTTAAATGGGCGGCCCCTTATTCTAAGATTATGCCCCCTAGTTCTAGTCTCCCCCATCAGTGGAAACATCCTCTCTGCATCCACCTTAGGAGCAGGAGTAGGCCAATCGACCCCTCGAGCCTGTTCTGCCATTCAATAAGATCACGGCTGATCTTCTACCTCGACTCAACCTTCCCGCCCGATTTTTACATCCCTTGATTCCCTGAGAGTCCAAAAATCTATCGCTCTCAGCCTTGAATATACTCAACGACTGAGCATCCACAGCCCTCTGAGACAGAGACTTCCAAAGATTCACCACCCTCTGAGTGAAGAAATTCCTCCTTATCTCGGCCTTAAATGGGCGACCCCATATCCTGAGACTGTGCCTCCTGGTTCTAGACTCTCCAGCCAGGGGGAAACAACCTCTCAGCATCTACCCTGTCAATCCCCCTCAGAATCTTGTCTCTCAGCAGGAAGGATGATGGACAATCACCTGGGGACACCCCCAGAGGATGTTTTATAATGATAAGCATAGAATCAGTCCACAGAGATTAATACATCCTTTTTCACGTTCTTACCGGGTCTGATAAGCAACTGCTCCCTTGGGTGGAACAGGCAGCTTTGGGCTAGACTTACCCATCAGCCCGTCAGTGCCCGATCGCCTCCCTAAACACCGCTAAGACTAGGAGGAATATCGCCGGGAAAAACTTCCCCCTCAAAAAAAAAATAAATCCACCGAGCGAGAAACATGGGCCTTGTGCCCCGATTCTGGGTGAAACAGTCCAATTTAGGGTCGACTGGGCGGTTCGTAAACAAAATGGGCGAAAAAAATTTTTAAATCATTGAAAATTTACCCCCAGGCTGCAGGTTGGACCTAATAGCAGAAAAAATAATTTTTCAAAAAACATCAACTAAAAAACATTGCCAAAACACTTTTAACCTAAATCACCACAACACATTTTAAAATTAATTAGTAAAATACAATTAATGACCTTTTTCTTGAAGAGCTACTCACCCACCGCCCAGCTCCGCTGATTCTCGTGGGCGGTTTTATAAACTCACCGACGGGTCACCGCTGAGCCAAATACTGCGCCATGGCGATCTGAGGATGGTGCATGCCGTAACTCAGGTAAGGTCATCTTCGCTCACCTGGTTACCGCCCACAATGGCCAATATCGCCCGGAAACCGGGCAGTCAGCCATTGGAAATTCCAGCCCTTTTTTTTTTGTCTCTTGGTAAACCTCCCAGATGCAACACTTGGTTTGGGCCCAGGGAAATTCCAGCTCGCCCTTGGACCTTGGATCTCTTGCCAGAACTAAAGCTGAGAGCTCTGTGCCGTGGGCTCTTTTCATGGACCATAGGAGGACGGGAAGACTAAAATTGACCTGATAGCTTGCATGAGAACATAAGAAATAGGAGCAGGAGTTGGTCGTCTGGCCCCTCGAGCCTGCTCCGCCATTCAATAAAATCATTGCTGATCTTCCACCTCAACTCCAATTTCCTGCACTATCCCCATATCCCTTGATTCCCTTAGTGCCCAGAAATTTACCGATCTCTGTGCTGTGCTCAATGACTGAGCCTCCACAGCTCTCTGGGGTAGAGAATTCCAAAGATTCAACACTCTCTGAGTGAAGAAATCTCTCCTCATCTCAGTCCTAAATGGCCAACCCCTTATTCTGAGACTATGTTCCCTGGTTCTAGTCTCTCCAGCCAGGGGCAAGAGGTCCCCTGCATCCCTGTGGCTCAGTGGGCAGCACTCTCACCTCTGAGTCAGAAGGTTGTGGGTTCAAGTCCCACTCCAGGGACTTGAGCACATAAATCTAGGCTGACACTCCCAGTGCAGTGCTGAGGGAGTGCTGCACTGTCTGAGGTGCCGTCTTTCGGGTGAAATGTTAAACCGAGGCTCTGTTTGCCCTCTCAAGTAAAAGATTCCAGGGCACTATTTCGAAGAAGAGCAGGGGAGTTATCCCCGGTGTCCTGGGCCAATATATATCCCTCAATCAACATAACAAAAACAGATTAGCTGGTCATTATCACAGTGCTGTATGTAGGACATTACATCAGTGACTACACTTCAAAAGTACTTTATTGGCTGTAAAGTGCTTTGGGACGTCCGGTGGTCGTGAAAGGTGCTGGGTGCTGAAATTTAGCCTCCTAAAAAGGCCTCTTTGTGGGCAGCCAAGCGGCGGAGTTGAACGGCGGTCGATTTATGGTCCAATTGCCGCCGGCAGCAAAAATTCTCCTCGGTGGCTTCTGCAGCGGTGATCACTTCCGCTCCGCTTCCCCGACCGCCGCGGCGGCCTTGTGGATGCGGCCTCAATGACGTCATCAGAACGCGCACCGCTGCCTCTCCGCCCCGTATTAAAAAATCGGCAGGCCACCTAACGGTGCCCCCGACAGCTTTTTGAGTCGTCGCGTTGTGCCGGGCTCACGAACATCAGCGGAAGCGGAAGGAGTGTTGCGTGAATCGCCATTTTTTTTTTCCCCCGTCAAAACTTTCTCGGACTTCCGAAAACTTTCCTCGGCTCAGTCACCCTTTTCAGATCAGCATTGAATACAAGTGGCCTGGGGGCCTCAATCTGTACTCCACACCTGACGAGGTACGACGTACTCCACAGAAGCGTCATAGTGAGGGTTGAGCCTGTAGACGCAGTGGGCTCAATGCTGGACGGGGAACGCCTTGCGCGCATCGTGCGCGGCACGGAGGCACGCGGGAGAAGGCGGCGCCATCAGCGACGGCTCCAGAGGCAGCGGGCAAGGGAGGCAGCAGACATGGCTGCCCAACATGGGGAAGGGCCTGGAAATGGCGACGGACCTCAAGGCAGAGAGGTTGGCCAGGAAGGAGCAGGCGTGAGGAGGAGGGTCAAGTACGCTGACCCCGCCGCGCCAGATGGTGGGCGAGATCCGCAGAAGGCAGTATGCCGACGAGGGAGATGCTTGCCAGCAGCAGGCTGCAGGGGCTGAGACATGTACAGTAGACACCTCAAGTCGCTGGAGAAACACCACCAACGATGTCTCCGCAAGATCCTGCAAATCCCCTGGGAGGACAGCCACAACAACATTAGCGTCCTCGACCAGGCCAACATCCCCAGCATCGAAGCACTGACCACACTCGACCAGCTCCGCTGGGTCGGCCACATTGTCCGAGACTCCCAAAGCAAGCGCTCTACTCGGTACTCCTTCAGGGCAAACGAGCCAAAGACTGGCAGAGGAAACGTTCAAAGACACCCTCAAAGCCTCCCTGATAAAATGTAACATCCCCACCGACACCTGGGAGTCCCTGGCATAAGACTGCCCTCAGTGGAGCAAGTGCATCCGTGAGGGCGCTGAGCACCTCGAGTCTCGTCGTCGAGAGCGTGCAGAAACCAAGCACAGGCAGCGGAAGGAGCGTGCGGCAAGCCAGTCCCACCCTCCCTTTCCTTCAACTGTCTGTCCCACCTGTGACAGTGACTGTAATTCCTGTATTGGACTGTTCAGCCACCTGAGAACTCACTTTTAGAGTGGAAGCAAGTCTTCCTCGATTTCGAGGGACTGCCTATGATGATGGATTCAGGGGCTGAGGAGTACGAAGAGGTTAGCTCGTTAGCAGCAAATCAGCAGTTGGCGAATTTCGCGGTCCAAACGCTGCTCCTCAGCCACACTGCTGCAATTCCTGGCAGACAACAACGCTGGCCGCCATTTCTTTCCAAAAAACGCTGAATATCGCTCTAATGGCCACCTGAACCATTGCGCAGTAATGGCGGCCAATAAATGGTAGATGCGCCCCCTTTCGGGCGGACCCTGAATTTCTACCAAACTATATAAACGGAAGTCTTTCTTTCTTTACGAGAGACAATGGAGAAAAGGGCCTAGTAATTGGGCCACACCCGAATCGGGGCACAATCCCGCCACGTCGCACACGCTGAACGAGGCCGGCGTCAGGACCATGGCAAATTTGTCCGCGGGCCTCGTTAGGACAGTGCCAGCGAGCTGCGGGCACCAACCGTGGCACCAGGCACAGCCCACCGGTCGGGGGGGTGGGGGTGGGGAGAGGCCGGCGAGATTGGCCGGCTGAGATGCCGGCAAGCCCCTCAGGAAAATCCGGGGGTGGGCAATCGGCAGCGGGCTGAGCGTTGGCCGACAGCAGCCCGGGGTGTTAATGTGGGAGCCGAGAGGAGACCAAGTGGATGGGGGCAGTGGTGGGGGGGCGGCAGGGAGAGGGGTTTAAGAGACCGGTGGGAATGTGAAACATAGAAACATATAAAATAGGTGCAGGAGTAGGCCATTCGGCCCTTCGAGCCTACACCACCATTCAATAAGCTCATGGCTGATCATTC
Source organism: Pristiophorus japonicus (assembly GCF_044704955.1). NCBI lineage: Eukaryota > Metazoa > Chordata > Chondrichthyes > Pristiophoridae > Pristiophorus > Pristiophorus japonicus. The sequence goes on from NC_091995.1 coordinate 83,879,551, forward strand.
ACTGCTTTCTCTCCATACCCCTTGATCCCTTTAGCCGTAAGGGCAACATCTAACTCCCTCTTGAATATATCTAACGAACTGGCCTCAACAACTCTCTGCGGTAGGGAATTCCACAGGTTAACAACTCTCTGAGTGAAGAAGTTTCTCCTCATCTCAGTCCTAAATGGCTTACCCCTTATCCTTAGACTGTGTTCCCTGGTTCTGGACTTCCCCAACATCGGGAACATTCTTCCTGCATCTAACCTGTCCAGTCCTGTCAGAATTGTATATGTTTCTATGAGATCCCCTCTCATCCTCCATGGATTCATGAAGGGGAAATCATGTTTGACTAATTTACTGGAATTCTTTGAGGAATAACGAGCATGGTGGATAGAGGTGTACTGATGGATGTGTTGTATTTAGATTTCCAAAAGGTATTCGATAAGGTGCCACACAAAAGGTTACTGCAGAAGATAAAGGTACGCGGAGTCAGAGGAAATGTATTAGCATGGATCAAGAATTGGCTGGCTAACAGAAAGCAGTGAGTCGGGATAAATGGGTCCTTTTCGGGTTGGAAATCGGTGGTTAGTGGTATGCCACAGGGATCGGTGCTGGGACCACAACTGTTTACAATATACATAGATGACCTGGAAGAGGGGACAGAGTGTAGTGTAACAAAATTTGCAGATGACACAAAGATTAGTGGGAAAGCGGATTGTGTAGAGGACACAGAGAGGCTGCAAAGAGATTTAGATAGGTTAAGTGAATGGGCTAAGGTTTGGCAGATGGAATACAATGTCGGAAAATGTGAGGTCATCCAACTTGGAAAAAAAAACAGTAAAAGGGAATATTATTTGAATGGGGAGAAATTACAACATGCTGCAATGCAGAGGGACCTGGGGGTCCTTGTGCATGAATCCCAAAAAGTTAGTTTGCAGGTGCAGCAGATAATTAGGAAGACGAATGCAATGTTGGTCTTCATTGTGAGAGGGATGGAATACAAAAGCACGGAGGTCCTGCTGCAACTATACAAGGTATTGGTGAGGCCGCACCTGGAGTACTGCGTGCATTTTTGGTCCCCTTACTTAAGGAAGGATATACTAGCTTTGGAGGGGGTACAGAGATGATTCACTCGGCTGATTCCGGAGATGAGGGGGTTACCTTATGATGATAGATTGAGTAGACTGGGTCTTTACTCATTGGAGTTTAGAAGGATGAGGGATGATCTTATAGAAACATTTAAAATAATGAAAGGGATAGACAAGATAGAGGCAAAGAGGTTGTTTCTACTGGTCAGGGAGACTAGAACTAGGGCGCACAGCCTCAAAATATGGGGGAGCCAATTTAAAACCAAGTTGAGAAGGAATTTCTTCTCCCAGAGGGTTGTGAATCTGTGGAATTGAGGCTAGCTCATTGAATGTATTCAAATCACAGGTAGATTTTTAACCAATAAGGGAATTAAGGGTTATGGGGAGCGGGCGGGTAAGTGGAGCTGAGTCCACGGCCAAATCAGCCATGATCTTGTTAAATGGTGGAGCAGGCTCGAGGGGCAAGATGGCCTACTCCTGTTCCTAATTCTTATGTTCTTATGTTCTTTTGTTCTTAAATTCCAGTGAATAAAAGCTCAGTCAATCCAGTCTCTCCTCGTATGTCAGTCCAGGCATCCTGGGAATCAGTCTGGTGAACCTTCGCTGCACTCCCTCAATAACAAGCACGTCCTTCCTCAGATTAGGAGACCAAAACTGAACACAATATTCCAGGTGAGGCCTCACCAAGGCCCTGTACAACTGCAGTAAGACCTCCCTGCTCCTATACTCAAACCCCCTAGCTATGAAGGACAACATACCATTTGCCTTCTTCATCACCTGCTGTACCTGCATGCCAACTGTCAATGACCGATGCACCCAAACTAGATAACCTCACATTTATCCACATTATACTGCAAGCATTTGCCCACTCACCTAACCTGTCCAAGTCACCAAGCAGCCTCTTAATGCCCTCTTCACAGCTCAGACTGCCACCCAGCATAGTGTCATCTGCAAACTTGGAGATATTACACTCAATTCCTTAATCTAAATCATTAATTTATATTGTAAATAGCTGGGGTCCCAGCACTGAGTCCTGCGGCACCCCACTAGTCACTGCCTGCCATTCTGAAAAGGGCCCATTTATCCAGCTTTTGATTTACATTTGTTTTACAGATACAACAAAAATAGTTGTTGAGCTGTTGAGTTGAGAGTGGCTTAGTCAGTCACATGTTGTTCACAACCACCTGCCTCACCTTGGATTTCCTGAACCCAACTGGTCGGGGTTTTATTGAGTCTTGTGATTGGCTAAGCCACTCATAAGAACATAAGAACATAAGAATTAGGAACAGGAGTAGGCCATCTAGCCCCTCGAGCCTGCTCCGCCATTCAACAAGATCATGGCTGATCTGGCCGTGGACTCAGCTCCACTTTCCCGCCCGCTCCCCGTAACCCTTAATTCCTTTATTGGTTAAAAATCTATCTATCTGTGACTTGAATACATTCAATGAACTAGCCTCAACTGCTTTCTTGGGCAGAGAATTCCACAGATTCACAACCCTCTGGGAAAAGAAATTCCTTCTCAACTCGGTTTTAAATTGGCTCCCCCGTATTTTGAGGCTGTGCCCCCTAGTTCTAGTCTCCCCGACCAGTGGAAACAACCTCTCTGCCTCTATCTTGTCTATCCCTTTCATTATTTTAAATGTTTCTATAAGATCACCCCTCATCCTTCTGAACTCCAACGAGTAAAGACCCAATCTACTCAGTCTATCATCATAAGGTAACCCTCTCATCTCCGGAATCAGCCTAGTGAATCGTCTCTGTACCCCCTCCAAAGCTAGTATATCCTTCCTTAAGTAAGGTGACCAAAACTGCACGCAGTACTCCAGGTGCGGCCTCACCAATACCCTGTACAGTTGCAGCAAGACCTCCCTGCTTTTGTACTCCATCCCTCTCGCAATGAAGGCCAACATTCCATTCGCCTTCCTGATTACCTGCTGCACCTGCAAACTAACTTTTTGGGATTCATGCACAAGGACCCCCAGGTCCCTCTGTACCTCAGCATGTTGTAATTTCTCCCCATTCAAATAATATTCCCTTTTACTGTTTTTTATTCCAAGGTGGATGACCTCACATTTTCCGACATTGTATTCCATCTGCCAAACCTTAGCCCATTCGCTTAACCTATCTAAATCTCTTTGCAGCCTCCCTGTGTCCTCTACACAACCCGCTTTCCCACTCCCAATTCAACAGCTGTACAAACATTTTTAATTAAATTTTAAACCTGAGTGCCCCTTTGTTAATGGGACAGTAGAAATGACAAATTAACAATAAAGCTTTAAACTTAGCAGATCAAATTAAAATTTGGTTGCCAGGGGCCTCCGGCGCCCACATCTCACGGAAACATAGAAACATAAAAACATAGAAAATAGGTGCAGGAGTAGGCCATTCGGCCCTTCAAGCCTGCACCGCCATTCAATGAGTTCATGGCTGAACATGCAACTTCAGTACCCCATTCCTGCTTTCTCGCCATACCCCTTGATCCCCCTAGTAGTAAGGACTTCATCAAACTCCTTTTTGAATATATTTAGTGAATTGGCCTCAACAACTTTCTGTGGTAGAGAATTCCACAGAATTAAAGGAACAGGCACAAGAAAATATTGGGATGGTGATGATATTTACTTTAGTGACAGCTGTGCAAGAAAAATTAAATCAAATTGGAGGCCAATTCTCTGGGTGAAGAAGTTTCTCCTCATCTTGGTCCTAAATGGCTTACCCCTTATCTTGAGACTGTGACCCCTGGTTCTGGACTTCCCCAACATTGGGAACATTCTTCCTGCATCTAACCTGTCTAAACCCGTCAGAATTTTAAACGTTTCTATGAGATCCCCTCTCATTCTTCTGAACTCCAGTGAATACAAGCCCAGTTGATCCAGTCTTTCTTGATATGTCAGCCCCGCCATCCCGGGAATCAGTCTGGTGAACCTTCGCTGCACTCCCACAATAGCAAGAATGTCCTTCCTCAAGTTAGGAGACCAAAACTGTACACAATACTCCAGGTATGGCCCTGTACAACTGTAGTAACACCTCCCTGCCCCTGTACTCAAATCCCCTCGCTATGAAGGTCAACATGCCATTTGCTTTCTTAACCGCTGCTGAACCTGCATGCCAACCTTCAATGACTGATGTACCATGACACCCAGGTCTCGTTGCACCTCCCCTTTTCCTAATCTGTCACCATTCAGATAATAGTCTGTCTCTCTGTTTTTACCACCAAAGTGGATAACCTCACATTTATCCACATCATACTTCATCTGCCATGCATTTGCCCACTCACCTAACCTATCCAAGTCACTCTGCAGCCTCATAGCATCCTCCTCGCAGCTCACACTGCCACCCAACTTAGTGTCATCCGCAAATTTGGAGATACTACATTTAATCCCCTCGTCTAAATCATTAATGTACAATGTAAACAGCTGGGGCCCCAGCCAGAACCTTGCGGTACCCCACTAGTCACTGCCTGCCATTCTGAAAAGTACCCATTTACTCCTACTCTTTGCTTCCTGTCTGCCAACCAGTTCTCAATCCACGTCAGCACACTACCCCCAATCCCATGTGCTTTAATTTTGCACATTAATCTCTTGTGTGGGACCTTGTCGAAAGCCTTCTGAAAGTCCAAATACACCACATCAACTGGTTCTCCCTTGTCCACTCTACTGGAAACATCCTCAAAAAATTCCAGAAGATTTGTCAAGCATGATTTCCCTTTCACAAATCCATGCTGACTTGGACCTATCATGTCACTTCTTTCCAAATGCGCTGCTATGACATCCTTAATAACTGATTTCATCATTTTACCCACTACCGATGTCAGGCTGACCGGTCTATAATTCCCTGTTTTCTCTCTCCCTCCTTTTTTAAAAAGTGGGGTTACATTGGCTACCCTCCACTCCATAGGAACTGATCCAGAGTCAATGGAATGTTGGAAAATTACTGTCAATGCATCCGCTATTTCCAAGGCCTCCTTAAGTACTCTGGGATGCAGTCCATCAGGCCCCAGGGATTTATCGGCCTTCAATCCCATCAATTTCCCTGACACAATTTCCCGACTAATAAGGATTTCCCTCAGTTCCTCCTTCTTACTAGACTCTCTGACCCCTTTTATATCCTGAAGGTTGTTTGTGTCCTCCTTAGTGAATACCAAACCAAAGTACTTGTTCAATTGGTCTGCCATTTCTTTGTTCCCCGTTATGACTTCTCCTGATTCTGACTGCAGGGGACCTATGTTTGTCTTTACTAACATTTTTCTCTTTACATATCTATAGAAGCTTTTGCAGTCTGTCTTAATGTTCCCTGCAAGCTTCTTCTCGTACTCCATTTTCCCTGCCCTAATCAAACCCTTTGTTCTCATCTGCTGATTTCTAAATTTCTCCCAGTCCCCGGGTTCGCTGATATTTCTGGCCAATTTGTATGCCACTTCCTTGGCTTTAATACTATCTCTGATTTCCCTTGATAGCCACGGTTGAGCCACCTTCCCTTTTTTAATTTTACGCCAGACAGGGATGTACAATTGTTGTAGTTCATCCATGCGATCTCTAAATGTCTGCCATTGCCCATCCACAGTCAACCCCTTAAGTATCATTCGCCAATCTATCCTAGCCAATTCACGCCTCATACCTTCAAAGTTAGCCTTCTTTAAGTTCTGGACCATGGTCTCTGAATTAACTGTTTCATTCTCCATCCTAATGTAGAATTCCACCATATTATGGTCACTCTTCCCCAAGGGGCCTCGCACAACGAAATTGCTAATTAATCCTCTCTCATTACACAACACCCAGTCGAAGATGGCCTCCCCCCTAGTAGGTTCCTTGACATATTGGTCTAGAAAACCATCCCTTATGCACTCCAGGAAGGCCGCGAGCGTACCGGTGGACACCGCGTGCTCCATCTCCAGGGACACCCTGGCTCGAATGTAACCGCGGAAGAGAGGCAGGCAGTCGGGCTGAACGACCCGCTCGACCGCCCGCTGCCTAGACCGGTTAATGGCCACCTTAGCCATGCCCAGGAACAGTTTTACAAGGAGGCCTTCCGACCTGCCCGCTCCGCTCCACAAAGATCAGGAGTGTGGGACTGTAGTGCAACCAGAATTTGAGGAGCAGCCCCTTCAAATATTGGAAGAGGGGCTGCAACCTCATACATTCAACATACACATGGAAAACGGACTCTTCCAAACCGCAGAAATTAGAGGCGACCTGGGAGTCCGTAAACCGACTTAAAAACCTATTGCACAGGACTGCCCCGTGCAACACCCTCCAGGGCAAGTCCCTAATAGATAAAGGGCTCCATTTTCTCCAGTGATTTGGGCCGTTTTTTTGGAGCAGGCCGCTTTTTTTTGGCCGAAGTTAAAAAACCACTTTTTCCCCAATCAATTTGCACCAGCATAACTCAGTTCGTTACGATTTCTTTCGGTAAGTTTTTTTATCCAGCCAAATGGGGCGTAACCTGCCACCCGCACCAATTCTGGCCATTTAGGGAAGTTTGGCCGGCTGAGAATTACTCCAGTTCTGCTTAGGCCAGCGTATGTAGCCTCTGCAGAAAAAACATCTCGAGAGTTAAAGAAATCGGCGCAGGTAAGGCAATCGGCGCAGTTAAGTGCAGCAGATGCCCGGACAGCAGCAGCAGGAGAGGTAAGAGAGAGGAGGGGGGGGGTGAAAGAGGCGTGGGAAGGGGGTGGGCGGAGCTGTGGAGGGGGGGTGAAAGAGGGGGTGTGGGGAGAAGCCTTTTGGGTGTGGTTAGGTGCGGGGACAGAGAGGGAGGAGGCCACTCGGCCTGGGCTGGGGCGGGGAACGGGACCAGCTTTAATAATTGGAGGTAAGTTGCTGCAATATATTTTAATGTGTTTTTAAGTCGAAGCAATGTGTTTTAATGTGTTTTTAAGTTGATGCAATGTGTTTTAATGTGTTTTTAAGTTGATGCAATGTGTTTTAATGTGTTGGGAGCTGGCTGTATGTTTCACATCACAGCTCGCATTGTGTCCCTGGTTCCCGTGGCAACCCGATCTTTTTGGCGCATATCAAGGCTCCACCCCCAAAACGAAAGGACGGGTTAGGCCGCGCCAAAATGAAGAAATCCTACGGGGAAACTTAGAACATTTTTTTTTGGCATACTTGAGCCCCCCAAAAACCGGGCGTAACTCTTCAAGTACGTCCCAAAAAAGCTTTGGGGAAAATTGAGCCTAAAAGGAGGTCTCCCGTGTAGAGAACACTCTAGTGGGTCCCCCGCCTCCCCCGCACGGCAATATAGTCCGCCATGGCGTGTCCAGACCGCAGACGAGGATGGCAAAGTGGAGAGTGTGCAAGAGCACCCCGTACAGGAATCTCCTCCACACACAACTGAAAGTCACAGAGGGTCAACAGCTCTACAACTATTTTAAAGTTGAACAGTAAATCAAGTGCCCCCTGATTACAGGGGAGCCACTAAAACCGACAAAATAAACCGATTAAACTTTGGACGTTAATGGATCAAATTAAAATTTGGTTGCCGGGGGTGATGATGCACTCCAGTCCCTCCGGCGCCCACCTCTCGCAGAAGGCCGCGAGCGTACCAGTGGACACCGCGTGCTCCATCTCCAGGGACACCCTGGCGACAATGTAGCCACGGAAGAGAGGCAGGCAGTCGGGCTGAATGACTCCCCCTCGACCACCCGCTGCCTGGACCGGTTGATGGCCCCCTTGGCCGTGCCCAGGAGCAGCCCTACGAAGAGCTCCTCGGACCTGCCCGCTCCCCTCCGCACAGGGTGCCCAAAGATCAGGAGTGGGGGACTGAAGTGCAGACAGAATTTGAGGAGCAGCCCCTTCAAATATTGGAAGAGGGGGCTGCAACCTCACACACTCAATAAAAACGGACTCCTCTAGGCCGCAGAAATTGCAGGCGGCCTGGGAGCCCGTGAACTGAGTTAAAAACTTACTGAACGGGACTGCTCCATGCACCACCCTCCAGGCCAAGTCCCCAATTAATAAAGAGAGGACTCCCGCGTAGTGTGCACTCCATCGGGGACCCCCTCCTCCTCCGGACAGCGAGATAGTGCGCCATGGCGTGTCTGGACAGCCGACAAGGATGGCAATGTGGAGGATGTGCAAGAGCAGCCCATACAGGGATCTCCTCCACACAGAACTGAAAGGCACGAAGGTCAACAGCTCTACAATTATTTTTGTTGTTAACTAATAATTAAGTACCCCCTGATTAGATGGGGGGGCACACTCCAAAAGCTTTTCAAATGCCCCCCTTTTTTTTGTTCTTTTTTTGTTTTTTTAGGGGGGCACAAAAACACAAATTATACAAGTGCTCCCTGTCTAAAAGGCTGGGGGGAGGCACTAAAACCGGCACAATAAACAAATTAAACTTTAGACAAAAAACATCAAATTAAAATTTGGTTGCCGGGGGTGACGATGCACTCCAGTCCCCCCGGCGCCCACTTCTCGCGGAAGGCCGCGAGCGTACCGGTGGACACCGCGTGCTCCATCTCCAGAGACACCCTGGCCCGGATGTAACCGCGGAAGAGAGGCAGGCAGTCAGGCTGAACGACCCCCTCAACCGCCCGCTGCCTGGACCGGCTGATGGCCCCCTTGGCCGTGCCCAGGAGCAGTCCTACGAGGAGGCCCTCGGACCTGCCCGCTCCCCTCCGCACAGGGTGCCCAAAGACCAGGAGCGCGAGACTGAAGTGCAAACAGAATTTGAGGAGCAGCCCCTTCCAATAATGGAACAGGAGCTGCGACCTCTCGCATTCCATAAAAACATGGAATACGGACTCCTCCAGACCGCAGAAATTGCAGGCGGCCTGGGAGCCCGTGAACCGACTTGAAGGCCAAGTCCCCAATAAATAGAGGGAGGACTCCAGCGTGGAGTGCACTCCATTGAGGACCCCGCCAACTCCGGACGGCAAGATGGTGTGCCATGGCGTGTCCAGACGGCAGATGAGGATGGCAACATGGAGAGTGTGCAAGAGCCGCCCGTACAGGAAACCCCTCCACGCAGAACTGAAAGGCACAGAGGGTCAACAGCTCTTTGGACCTTCTGCTCATGGGGGTGGTTCGTGTTCATGTGGAGTAGAAGGCTTTGATTCAAGTAATTATCAGTAATTATAGGCTCCTGCACAAACTGATTGTGGAGACCGCTCTCGCTCGCACAGCGTGACCTATCAAGGTTGTTGAGATGAAAATTGGTCCTTTTGTGTTGTTAACTGTGAAGATATCTGCTCCTGAAGAGGGTTTTTGGACAGGGTAAAAAATAGCAAAGGTCATGTTGTAAATGGAATGAAGCCAAAGAGTTAGCAAACATCCCTTGGGGAGGTTCCCTCCCGGTAATCACAACAACCTTCTTAAAGGTGGGGGTAGCTGAATAAGCAGTTTTCCGCATCAGACTCGTTTTGAATAGCGAGTCACACCATCCAGACCCCTTTAAAGCTATAATACTTAACTTACAATGTGATATAATCAGGGTAATACACAGCCTACAATCTGCTTGGAGCTCCTGCATGGCAAGCGAGCCCCAGGTGGGCAGAGGAAACGCTTCAAGGACACCCTCAAAGCCTCCTTGATAAAGTGCAACATCTCCACCGACACCTGGGAGTCCCTGGCCCAAGACTGCCCTAAGTGGAGGAAGAGCGCCCGAGAGGGCGATGAGCACCTCGAGTCTCGTCGCCAGGAGCAAGCTGAAGCCAAGCGCAAACAGCGGAAGGGAGGCACAACAACCCAAACACCCCACCCACCCGTCCCTCCAACCACCGTTTGCCCCACCCGTGAGAGAGACTGTAGGTCCCACATTGGACTCATCAGTCACCTGAGAACTCATTTTTGCAGAAGCAAGTCATCCTCGACTCCGAGGAACTGCCTAAGAAGAATAAGAAGACACTGTGATATAAACAGTGTAATATATGGCCTACACTGTGATATACACAGAAAGACTTGAGCCTTTCACGACCACCGACGTCCCAAAGCACTTTATGGCCACGAAGTACTTTTTATAGCATAGTCACTGTTGTAATGTAGGAAACACGACAGCCAATTTGCGCACAACAAGCTCCCACAAACAGCAAAGTGATAACGACCAGATAATCTGTTTTCGTTTGTTGGTTGAAGGATAAATATTGGCCCCAGGACATCGGGGATAACTCCCCCTGCTCTTCTTCGAAATAGCGCTGTGGGATCTTCTATGTCCAACCGAGAGAGCAGACGGGACCTCGGTTTAACGTCTCATCCGAAAGACGACACCTCCGACAGTGCAGCACTCCCTCCGTACTGCACTGGGAGTGTCAGTCTTGATTTTTGTGTTCAAGTCCCTGGAGTGGGATTTGAACCCACAACCATCTAACTCAAATGTGAGAGTGCTGCCCACTGAGCCACAGCTGACACTAGAAACAGGGTAATACATGGCCTACAATGTGAAATAAACAGAGTACTACACTGCTTGCAATGAGTCATATGCTAGGAAACGCATAGCCTAGAATGTGTGATATAAGAACATAAGAATTAGGAGTAGGCCATTCGGCCCCTCGAGTCTGCTCCGCCATTCAATGAGATCATGGCTGATCTTCTACCTCAACTCCACTTTCCTGCACTATCCCCATATCCCTTGATGCCCTTAAAATCCAAAAATCTAGCGATCTCTATCTTGAATATACTCAACGACTGAGCCTCCACAACTCACTGGGCGGATAGAGAATTCCAATTCACCATCCTCTGAGTGAAGAAGTTTCTCCTCATCTCAGTCCTAAATGGCCAACCCCTTATTCTGAGACTGTGACCCCTGGTTCTAGACTCCCCAGCCCGGGGGAAACATCCTCCCTGCATCTACCCTGTCAAGCCCTGTAAGAATTTTGTGTGTTTCAATGAGATCACCTCTCATTCTTCTAATCGCTATTGAATATAGGCCTAGTTTACTCAATCTCAAGGTACAGGGTTCTGTGTGCAATTTGCATGGCACATTCGCCTGGAATATTTTACATCCAGGATAACATGTAGCCTGGAGTTCATTGCATATGGGGCAACATGTTGCCTGGAGTATGTTACACACAAGGCACAAGGTATAGCCTGGAGTATGGTACACACAGATTAATAGGATGCATCATCATCATCATAGGCAGTCCCTCGGAATCGAGAAAGACTTGCTTCCACTCTAAAAATGCCTGATAACACGCTGTCTGGAGCCTGTGACACGCAGATGTGCATAGTGCCTGGAGGTTAGTACATTGACCGGTGTTTGCGCGAGGGACGCAATCTGTAAAACCCGCCCAGAATGCGCTGGACACCGTGGCAGTCTTTTTGAGGTGAAGTTACGCTGTCGTTTCCTCACAAACTGATCGGCATCAGGCCCAAACGTAGAATTTCCAACGAATCAGCGCCATGAACGAACGTGATCGATTCCCGACTGGGACAGATGCAGTGGGGCCTCCTCCAGCCTCACCAGTCTTCATTTAACAAATATAACATACAGATAGCAACAACAAATAACATGTCCTTACTACATAGTGTAAATGTACAGGAGGCAATACTTGAGAGAAGGTCACTCTGTGACCAGGAAATCACTAGAAACTGAAGTTCAACAAGTTCATGTGGAGCACATATACAATTCATACACCAAGACGCCACCGATAATGATGAAAGTACTCCTCAATGACATCCCAGTATCAATGGAACTAGACACGGGGGCCAGCCAGTTCCTGATGAGTATCAAACAATTCGACAAGTTGTGGGCGTCCAAGGCCAAGAGGCCAAAATTATTGCCGATTGACGCACAACTACAGACATATACAAAATAGATAATTCCGGTACTAGACAACGACACAATAGTCATGACCCACAAATATTCGAAGAACAGGTTGCCACTGTCGTTGACTAAGACATCTGGTAGACTATGGGCGGCGAATATTGTCCGTAGACTTTTTATCGTGGCAGAGGATGTGTTTGAATTGAGAATGTCATACTCGATTTATTTGGAGTAGGCGTCTACTATAATTAAAAATATTTTTCTCATGAAAGGACTTGTGTAGTCTATATGGATGTGTGACTATGGCTTGGCGGGCCAGGACTAGGGGCTAAGGGGGGTTTCCCTGGGCTTATTGTCTAGTTGGGCACATGTGTTGTACTTGTGAATATAAAGTTTTAGGTCTGTATTTATCTTTGGCCACTAAATGTGTGACCTGGTAATTGTCTTTATTGTGACACTGTCCGGGTGCTCATTGTGGAGTTCTCGGATGAATGTCTCTTTGCCCACCTGGGGTATGATAATTTGGTTTGCTCATAGTAGGCAATTGGCCTGAATCGAGAGTTCATCTTTGTGTCTGTGAAATGGTTTAAATTTCTTTAGGCATGTCTGATTGTCCCTGTCTGCCTGGAGAATTGTGTGTCGTGTTAATAATGTTGACTCTCTGTCCATTTGTTGTATTTAAATCAAGATTTTTGTCAAACATTATTCTGGTGTCTTTCTCCCCTGAGATAAATAGCTGGGCCATCAAAGCCGCCGTTTCCAGGGTCAAGTCTTTGGTCTCAATCAGTTTCCTGAAAACCCCAACGTGCCCGATATCCTCAATAAAAAAGTCTCGCAGTATTTCCGCTCTGCATGCATCTGGGAACTTACATAGGCTCGCCAGTCGCCGGAGGTCTGCCACGAAGTCTGGAACGCTTTGCCCTTCTCGCCGCCGGTACGTGTAAAACTGATGTCTCGCCATGTGCATGCTGCTCGCCGGTTTAAAGTGTTCTCCAATCAACTTACTGAGCTCTTCAAAAGTCTTGTCCGCCGGCTTCTCTGGCGCTAGAAGGTCCTTCATCAGGGAGTACGTCCTGGATCCACAAACCGTCAGGAGATGAGCCCTGTGTTTGTCGGCCGAATCCTGTCCCAACCATTCCTTGGTGATGAAATTTTGCTGTAGTCTCTCAATAAAATCGTCCCAATCATCACCAATCAGTACCTCTCATCTGTGCTGCTAGTAGCCATGCTCGCGTGGTTTAAATCCCAGTTTCTCGTCGCCAATAATATATCCTTACTATACAGTATAAATGCACACGAGGCCTATACTTGAGAGAAGGTCACTCTGTGACCAGTAATCTTTATTTGCCAGCACTGAAGTGGAGAAGATGGGTGGAGCTTCACCTTTTATACTTGAAAGTCCAGGTTAGGAGTGTCTCCCACAAGTTTACCACCTAGTGGTCAGTGTTCTCATGGTGTACAACTTAGGTCAGTTTATACATGGATTATAATGACAGTAGAATACATGACAACAACAACTTTTATTTATATAGCGTCTTTGACATAGTAAAACGTCCCAAAGGTGCTTCACAGCAGTGTTATAAGACAAAACACCAAGCCACTTAAGAAGAAATTCCGGCATCTCGTGGAGTTGTGAGTCTGAAATACATTACAGAGATAGGGAGGGGGCGAGGAGGCCATGGAGAGATTTGTAAACCAGGATGAGAATTTTGAAATCGAGGCGTTGTTTAATTGGGAGCCAATGTAGGTCAGCGAGCACAGGGGGTGATGGGTGAGCGGGACTTGGTGCGAGTTAGGACACGGGCAGCCGAGTTTTGGATGACCTCAAGTTTATGTAGGGTAGAATGTGGGAGGCCAGCCAGGAGTTCATTGAAGTAGCTGAGTCAAGAGGCAAGAAAGGCATGGATGAGGGTTTCAGCAACAGGAGATCTGAGGCAGGGGCGGAGGCAGGCAATGTTATAGAGGTGGAAAAAGGCGATTTTTGTTCTGCCACGGATATGTGGCCGGAAGCTCATTTCAGGGTCAAATATGACACAGAGGTTACGAACAGTCTGGTTCAGCCTCAGGCAGATCTTAGGGAGACAGATCTTATGAAATCGGTGGCTACGGAATGGAGTTTGCGGCGGGGACCAAAGACAATTGGGCTAGACTTTCCACTAGGTGGCCATCGCCCCAAAAAATGGGCCTTGTTCCAGCGATGTAGGGCGTCTCAGCCTTAGTGATCGCTGGAACATGGCTCATTTTTTTTTGTTGCCAATTTTCCACTCGGCCTTAGGCCGGCAATGTGGAATGGACGATCTGATTTTTCAGCGATGTCACGTTCGCCCACCAAACATGGAAGGAAGGAGCTTCCCTAGCAACGGGCTTGTGCGCATATGTAAGATTTTTTTTTTCCGGTCGACCGGCTTTCCTGCATTTCTGGAGGTCAGGGGTCATCACACATGCGCAGAAGGCACAGAGAGGGGCAGAGAGAGAGAGAGAGAGAGAGAAGAGGAAACCAGAGATCTATACTTAACTGAAAAACGATAGAAAATATGTCATTGGAGGGTGATTAAGAGAGAAAAAGGGCAAAGCCCTTCAGTGAGGAAGCCAATGAGGCCCTCGTGAATGAGGTGCAATCCAGGTGAGTGGAGTTGAATCGGATGTGCATGGAAAACCTGCCCCCCCGTGCATACCGAAAAATATGGGCAAAGATTGCAGAAGTTGTCTCGTCTGCCTCCCATGAGGCGACGGGGGGGGGGGCAGACCATTGCAGAAAAAGATGGAATAGCTTGGTCGCCGCAGCAAGAGTAAGTTGCATTTTATATTTCATATTTTATATTTTATATTTAATATTTTACTGATGCATGCAAATTTTTATTAGAACAATGAATCTGCTGCATTGAATGTAAGTTTGTCATTCAGAAATGTGTTACGTAAACCATGTTAAGATCCGGACAGTGCTCTGAACTATCAGCATGCAACGTTTTACACTGTTGTGAACTCAAGATGCTACCTAGTCAGTTAGCGTATGCCATGCCATGCTCTTTTCTCATTTGCAGAAGAAGATATCTATCAACCGTGCCGAGCAAAGGTGGACGGGGAGGTGGGGGAGGGGGGGGGGGGCGGTTCTACTCAGCTGCAGCCGCTGACCGACATTGAGGAGCGTGCGGCCGCGCTGGTTGGCCATGAGATCCGTTCGGCCACCACCCGTGGGCTGGCCGAACCCAGCCATGCGTCTCGTGAGTAATGTGTGATGTGTCAAACAGTATTAAAAACAGTATTAAAAACTCAAATAAGTAACTGATCTAATGTCCTGTAATCATAATGCAATATGCAATATACTTGTAATGTACTTATGATATACTTATGATGTACTCATGATGTCATGTCATGTCATGCATGTATGCAACCCTTGTGCATAAGAAGCAGGGGATGCAGCCGCTACAGCTTCCTGGGATAGTGAAAAGTATTGATATGTAACGTCTCTTGGTAATGTTCGCCGTTATGTTCTAATAAGCTGTGCTAAAATGTCATCATATGTGTTTTTAAGGTCAACCTGATATACAGCCGGCACCAGCAGCAACCTCGACACACACGGAGGAGGAAGAGGAGCACTTTCCTCACCTCGAGGAGGATGATGATGAGCTGGAGATCCTGCACAAGTCATCCACTGTTGTGGGGCGGTGGGGAGGGGGGGAATGAACCCGCGGTCATCTCTATTGAGAGGGAAGAGGCCCCGGGACCAAGCGGTGTGCAGCCGGCGACGCCGAGGGGCGTTAATATTGCACACGCCGACCCCGCGGAGGTCGGGTCAGCGAGGTGAGCAATCGCCTACCTCGGACGGGCAGACGGAGTGCTTGGTCTCCACGTGCAGGGCGATAGGTCGCGATGGGTCGCGAGCTTATCCAGGGGCTCCATCCCTCCTCCAACAGGTCGAGCCACTTCTCCACGAACTTCTCCAACTGGTCTGTCACGCAAGCGGAGTTGGCACGGCAGACCTTGGAGGGGATCAGAGAACAGACCGCCGCAACCAATGCCCTTCGGCTTGCGTTGCTGGCTGGACACGGCGCTGCACCCCAAGGTGTCGTGTTGGTTCAAAGTACGGAGGATACAGTTCCTCTGGACTCAGAAGACGAACAACGTGATTTGTCTTCCACTCCGACAGCTTCACCACGGCAGGACGTCTTGTCATTGCCCGCTACACGCTGGCTTCGTCTCTGTCTGCGGGGACCAAAACAGGCGGGTGGTGTTAAAACACGGGGTTTGGAAAGGACTTGGAGGGAAACATGGTCGCAAGTAGGGAGGGGGGTTGTTTTTTTCTTTATCAATGTTAAATTTTTTATAGTTCAAGTGTTCATTGTTGTTTGGGGTGGGTGGGGAGGGTGTTGAAAGAGAATTTTTAAAAATCCGTTGTGTTAAATAAAATTTTTTATTGAATTTAATCATTGTTGTACATTCTCTTATAGTTACGTTAAGCATAACATTTAACAATAATTCTGCATTTGTTGTGCATTCTATTATTATAACAAAAGTTTACTTAAGTTAAGCATTAATGCAAAGGCCAGGCCAGTGCAGGCAAGGCAAAAATGTAACTCAACGCAAATGCAACTTTTGCTTATCCGTAACTGTAAATGTAAATGCAAATGTGACTATCCCCAATGTCAGTTCATGAATGGCATTCATAAATGAGCTGCTAACGCTACAGCTTAGCAGCCGCGTAACTACCACTGGGTACTGGTCTTCTGTGGGGGGGGGGGGGGGGGGGGGCGGGGGTTGGACCAGGGCTACATCGCCAGGCTGATTGTCCTCACCAGCCTCCTCTTCCTCCTCGCCCACTGGCTCTTCCGTCTCCCCTCCTTCTGGAGGTGGACCTGCAGCCAAGTCTGGCATTAGCTGTCCTTGCCTTATACCTAGGTTATGCTGCACGCAACACACCACAATAAACTCAGCGACCTGGTCAGGGTGGTACTATAGGCTGCCACCAGAATGATCCAGGCATCGGAAGCGCTGCTTTAGGACTCCAATTGCCTTTTCGACAATGTTGCGTGTCGCTATGTGGCTTTCATTGTAACGTTTCTCTGCTTCAGTGACGGGATTACGCAGTGGGGTCATCAGCCAACTGGCAAGGCCATATCCCTTATCCCCCAGCATCCAACCGTGGCCTTCGGGCTGATTGAGAAACAGGTCAGGGATAGCACTCTCACGCAGGATGTACGTATCATGGATGCTGCCAGGAAATGTAGCGTGTACTGCCATGATTATTTGCTTGTGGTCGACAACAAGCTGCACATTCAGGGAGTGGAATCCCTTTCTGTTACGAAACACTTCCGCGTTCTTTAAGGGGGCTTTCAGAGCAATGTGCATGCAGTCTATTGCTCCCTGCACCTTGGAGAAGTGTGATATTCTGTGGAAACCAAAAGCCCTCCCGGTCTGTGGCCCCCTGGTCATTGGGAAGCTTATAAAGTCCAACCTGCGAGCATAAAGGGGTTGAGTCACCTGCCGAATACAGCAGTGTGTGGCGTGCTGAGAGATACGACAGATGTCGTCAGCTGGAGCCTGAAAAGATCCCGATGCATAGAAGGCTAGGGCTGCAGTAACCTTCACCTCAACGGATAGTGCGGTTCTGATGGTGCTGGAAGCCTTGATGAGCTGGCAAATCTCAAATCTCATCGATGGCCTCCTTCCGGAAGTGCGGCCTCCTAAGCTACACGTTTTCAAACAAGTTGAGGTAAGATTGCTTTTCCAAGTACCTTCGTTGACTGTACGCTCGCCTCCTCTGTCTCCTCTGTCTCTGTCTACACATTACTCTGCCACCTCTTTGATTGATCCTTTCAGAAATCAGCGTGTGAGCAGTTACGAGTAATGGCACAGAAAGCATAGGTCCCATCACTATCAATAATTACTTTCACTTGCTATAAATACACTTTTCACGAAAGAATGTCAATCTATTAAACTACTCTCTCTATACCAGCCCCAGTCTAACACTGTATACCAATCTCTGTCTAATACTCTTTCTATTCCAACCCTAGTCTAACACTAAGGCCCCATCACTCTCAATAATTATTTTCACTTGGTATAAATGCACTTTTCACTAAAAAATGCCCAATCCACTAGGCTACTATTAGTAAAATGAAATATAATTAAGAATCTGAGTAGATCTATCTGTACAGGACCCTTAAATAACTCACAACTATCTAAGCATGATTTTTTTAGCTGTCTCCATCCTTCCTCCGATCTTCAAAATGGTGTCCATAGTGCCCATTTCCTTCAGTAAAGCCCGGGAAAAGCAACTCTTACCCCAGCGATGTTCTCGGCGAGTGATCAGCCCGGCCATGTGATGGCGATGCGCGGAAACTTCAAATTGGCCACGTGCGTGCGATCTGCTCGACGATCAGTTTGGCGAAGTTTCTGGCCTAGTTTCCACTTTTTGTTCAAAATGGCCGATAGAGGTCCATTTTGGGCAATATATGGGCCATAGATGGGCGATGTGAAGTCTAGCCCAATTGGTGGAAATTTCAGCTCATCCAGTACTGGATGTCGGACAAGCAGTCTGACAATTTAGAGACAGTGGAGGGGCCGAGAGAAGTGGTGGAGAGGTAGAGCTGGGTGTCGTCAGCGTACATGTGGAAACTGCCTCCGTGTTTTCGGATGATGTCGCCGAGAGGCAGCATCGAGATGAGAAATAAGAGGGAGCCAAGGACAGATACTTGGGGGACACCAGGAGTGGGAAGAGAAGCCATTGCTGGAGATTTTGTGGGTTATGTTGAGACAGATAAGAATGGAACGAGGTGAGTGCAGTCCCACCCAGCTGGACGGTGGTGGAGAGGCGTTGGAGGAGGTTGGAGTGGTCAACTGTGTCAAAGGCTGCTGATTGGTCCAGGAGGACGAGGAGGGACAGTTTACCTTTGTCACAGTCACAAAGGATGTCATTTGTGACTTTGATGAGAGCCGTTCGGTACAGTGGCAGGGCAATAAACCAGACTGAAGGGATTCAAACATCGAATACAGGGATAGACGGATTTGGGAGGCGAAAACACGTTCAAGAACTTTGGAGAGGAAAGGGAGGTTGGAGATGGGGCAGGAGGGTCGATCAATTGACAGATTGAATGCGTTTGGTCTTACTCCATAAGCTGATTGCTGCAATGGCTGGGCACTGCTGGCCGGGTGATTGATGTTGGGTGCATGTGACCACGGGAGCCTGTGCTTCTGCGATTCTGGGCACAACGCGGTAAACGGCCACGCCCCCCTCGGCCGAGCACAATGGGCCCCCCCCCTCGACCGAGCACAATGAGCCCCCGCTCGGCCGAGCACAATGGGCCCCCCCCCCGACCGAGCACAATGGGCCCCCCCCTCGACCGAGCACAATGGGCCCCCCCCTCGACCGAGCACAATGGGCCCCCCCCTCGACCGAGCAAAATGGGCCCCCCCCCCCGACCGAGCACAATGGGCCCCTCCCCCCGACCGAGCACAATGGGCCCCCCCCTCGACCGAGCACAATGGGCCCCCCCCTCGACCGAGCACAATGGGCCCCCCCCCCGACCGAGCACAATGGGCCCCCCCTCGGCCGAGCACAATGGGTCCCCCCCCGACCGAGCACAATGGGCCGCCCCCTCGACCGAGCACAATGGGCCCCCCCTCGGCCGAGCACAATGGGTCCCCCCCCGACCGAGCACAATGGGCCGCCCCCTCGACCGAGCACAATGGGCCCCCCCCCCCGACCGAGCACAATGGGCCCCTCCCCCCGACCGAGCACAATGGGCCCCCCCTCGGCCGAGCACAATGGGCCCCCCCCCCGACCGAGCACAATGGGCCCCCCCCTCGACCGAGCACAATGGGCCCCACCCTCGACCGAGCACAATGGGCCCCCCCCCCGACCGAGCACAATGGGCCCCCCCCCGACCGAACACAATGGGCCCCCCCTCGGCCGAGCACAATGGGTCCCCCCCCGACCGAGCACAATGGGCCGCCCCCTCGACCGAGCACAATGGGCCCCTCCCCTCGACCGAACACAATGGGCCCCACCCTCGACCGAGCACAATGGGCCCCCCCCCCCGACCGAGCACAATGGGCCCCTCCCCCCGACCGAGCACAATGGGCCCCCCCTCGGCCGAGCACAATGGGCCCCCCCCCCGACCGAGCACAATGGGCCCCCCCCTCGACCGAGCACAATGGGCCCCACCCTCGACCGAGCACAATGGGCCCCCCCCTCGACCGAACACAATGGGCCCCCCCTCGACCGAGCACAATGGGCCCCTCCCCTCGACCGAGCACAATGGGCCCCCCCCTCGACCGAGCACAATGGGCCTCCCCCCTCGACCGAGCACAATGGGCCCCTCCCCCCAACCGAGCACAATGGGTCCCTCCCCCCAACCGAGCACAATGGGTCCCTCCCCCCAACCGAGCACAATGGGCCCCCCCTCGACCGAGCACAATGGGCCCCTCCCCCCAACCGAGCACAATGGGTCCCTCCCCCCAACCGAGCACAATGGGTCCCTCCCCCCAACCGAGCACAATGGGCCCCCCCTCGACCGAGCACAATGGGCCCCCCCCTCGACCGAGCACAATGGGTCCCTCCCCCCAACCGAGCACAATGGGCCCCCCCCCTCGGCCGAGCACAATGGGCCCCCCCCCCTCGACCGAGCACAATGGGCACCCCCCTCGACCGAGCACAATGGGTCCCTCCCCCCAACCGAGCACAATGGGCCCCCCCCTCGACCGAGCACAATGGGCCCCCCCCGACCGAACACAATGGGCTCCCCCCCTCGGCCGAGCACAATGGGCCCCCCCCCTCGACCGAGCACAATGGGCCCCTCCCCTCGACCGAGCACAATGGGTCCCTCCCCCCAACCGAGCACAATGGGTCCCTCCCCCCAACCGAGCACAATGGGCCCCCCCCTCGACCGAGCACAATGGGCCCCCCCCTCGACCGAGCACAATGGGCCCCCCCCCTCGACCGAGCACAATGGGCCCCTCCCCTCGACCGAGCACAATGGGCCCCCCTCCCGACCGAGCACAATGGGCCCCCCCCTCGACCGAGCACAATGGGCCCCTCCCCTCGACCGAGCACAATGGGCCCCCCTCCCGACCGAGCACAATGGGCCCCCCCTCGACCGAGCACAATGGGACCCTCCCCTCGACCGAGCACAATGGGCCCCCCCCTCCTTGGCCGGGCACAATGGGCCCCCCTCCCGACCGAGCACAATGGGCCCCCCCCTCGACCGAGCACAGTGGGCCCCCCCTCGACCGAGCACAATGGGACCCTCCCCTCGACCGAGCACAATGGGACCCTCCCCTCGACCAAGCACAATGGGCCCCCCCCTCGACCGAGCACAATGGGACCCTCCCCTCGACCGAGCACAATGGGCCCCCCCCTCGACCGAGCACAATGGGCCCCCCCCCGACCGAACACAATGGGCCCCACCCTCGACCGAGCACAATGGGCCCCCCCCCCGACCGAGCACAATGGGCCCCTCCCCCCGACCGAGCACAATGGGCCCCCCCTCGGCCGAGCACAATGGGCCCCCCCCCCGACCGAGCACAATGGGCTCCACCCTCGACCGAGCACAATGGGTCCCTCCCCTCGACCGAACACAATGGGACCCCCCCGACCGAACACAATGCGCCCCACCCTCGACCGAGCACAATGGGCCCCTCCCCTCGACCGAGCACAATGGGCCCCTCCCCTCGACCAAACACAATGGGCCCCCCCCCGACCGAACACAATGGGCCCCACCCTCGACCGAGCACAATGGGCCCCACCCTCGACCGAACACAATGGGCCCCCCCCTCGACCGAACACAATGGGCCCCCCCCTCGACCGAGCACAATGGGCCCCTCCCCTCGACCGAACACAATGGGACCCCCCCGACCGAACACAATGGGCCCCCCCCTCGACCGAGCACAATGGGCCCCCCCCTCGACCGAGCACAATGGGCCCCCCCCCTCGACCGAGCACAATGGGCCCCTCCCCCCAACCGAGCACAATGGGTCCCTCCCCCCAACCGAGCACAATGGGTCCCTCCCCCCAACCGAGCACAATGGGCCCCCCCTCGACCGAGCACAATGGGCCCCCCCCTCGACCGATCACAATGGGTCCCTCCCCCCAACCGAGCACAATGGGCCCCCCCCTCGGCCGAGCACAATGGGCCCCCCCCTCGACCGAGCACAATGGGCCCCTCCCCTCGACCGAGCACAATGGGCCCCCCTCCCGACCGAGCACAATGGGCCCCCCCCTCGACCGAGCACAGTGGGCCCCCCCTCGACCGAGCACAATGGGCCCCTCCCCTCGACCGAGCACAATGGGCCCCCCCCTCCTCGGCCGAGCACAATGGGCATCCCTCCCGACCGAGCACAATGGGCCCCCCCCTCGACCGAGCACAGTGGGCCCCCCCTCGACCGAGCACAATGGGACCCTCCCCTCGACCGAGCACAATGGGCCCCCCCCTCGACCGAGCACAATGGGCCCCCCCCCTCGACAGAGCACAATGGGCCCCCCCCTCGACCGAGCACAATGGGCCCCTCCCCCCGACCGAGCACAATGGGCCCCCCCTCGGCCGAGCACAATGGGCCCCCCCCCCCGACCGAGCACAATGGGCCCCCCCCCTCGACCGAACACAATGGGCCCCCCCCCTCGACCGAACACAATGGGCCCCCCCCCGACCGAACACAATGGGCCCCACCCTCGACCGAGCACAATGGGCCCCTCCCCTCGACCGAGCGCAATGTGCCCCTCCCCTCGACCGAACACAATGGGCCCCCCCCCGACCGAACACAATGGGCCCCACCCTCGACCGAGCACAATGGACCCCCCCCCTCGACCGAACACAATGGGCCCCCCCCTCGACCGAACACAATGGGCCCCCCCCCGACCGAACACAATGGGCCCCACCCTCGACCGAGCACAATGGACCCCCCCCTCGACCGAACACAATGGGCCCCCCCCTCGACCGAACACAATGGGCCCCCCCCCGACCAAACACAATGGGCCCCACCCTCGACCGAGCACAATGGGCCCCCCCCCGACCGAACACAATGGGCCCCACCCTCGACCGAGCACAATGGGCCCCACCCTCGACCGAGCACAATGGACCCCCCCCCTCGACCGAGCACAATGGGCCCCCCCCTCGACTGAGCACAATGGGCCCCTCCCCCCAACCGAGAACAATGGGTCCCTCCCCCCAACCGAGCACAATGGGTCCCTCCCCCCAACCGAGCACAATGGGTCCCTCCCCCCAACCGAGCACAATGGGTCCCTCCCCCCAACCGAGTACAATGGGTCCCTCCCCCCAACCGAGCACAATGGGCCCCCCCCTCGACCGAGCACAATGGGTCCCTCCCCCCAACCGAGCACAATGGGCCCCCCCTCGACCGAGCACAATGGGCCCCCCCCTCGACCGAGCACAATGGGTCCTTCCCCCCAACCGAGCACAATGGGCCCCCCCCCTCGGCCGAGCACAATGGGCCCCCCCCCTCGACCGAGCACAATGGGCCCCCCCCTCGACCGAGCACAATGGGTCCCTCCCCCCAACCGAGCACAATGGGCCCCCCCCTCGACCGAGCACAATGGGCCCCCCCCTCGACCGAGCACAATGGGCCCCCCCCTTGGCCGAGCACAATGGGCCCCACCCCTTGGCCGAGCACAATGGGCCCCTCCCCTCGGCCGAGCACAATGGGCCCCCCCCTCGGCCGAGCACAATGGGTCCCTTCCCCCGACCGAGCACAATGGGTCCCTTCCCCTGACCGAGCACAATGGGTCCCCCCCCTCGGCCGAGCACAATGGGCCCCTCTCCTCGACCGAGCACAATGGGCCCCTCCCCTCGACCGAGCACAATGGGCCCCCCCCCCGACCCCTCGACCGAGCACAATGGGCAGAAACCCGCCTCTCTCAACTGGGAGGCATGGCCAGTTTAGTGGGAGGGGGCTGGCTCGGGCGAGGGGACCGTTGAACTAGCGCGAAAGATCGCAGATACTCCGGCGTACCGTGGTTACGGGCGAAGCTCACTGCCACGTGAAATTCAGCACTCTTTTAATTTGATGCTGGCAGTATCAGCTGCTCATAGAATCATAGAAAAGGACGACACAGAAGGAGGCCATTCGGCCCATCGTGTCTGCGCCGGCCGAAGAAGAGCTACCCAGCCTAATCCCACCTTCCAGCTCTGGGTCCGTAGCCCTGTAGGTTACGGCACTTCAAGTGCACGTCCAAGTACTTTTTTAAATGTGATGAGGGTTTCTGCCTCTATCACCCTTTCAGGCAGTGAGTTCCAGATCCCCACCACCCTCTGGGTGAAAAAATGTTTCCTCAACTCCCCTCTAAGTTGTTATCTGGACGGAAATCATACGGAAACCCCAGGCCATTGCCACAGCAAAACGCAACCCATCCTCGTTGCGGCAGAGCAATCAACTTGATGCAAATAAGTGTTCCCGTATAAATATCCGAGACATAACAATTCATCGCTGAGCAAGATATTTCTTGCAAAAAACAGCACAGCATTGAACGTGCCATCAATATATGGAGTTCTGGATCGAAGCTATTTCTCAGTTCTCAATAATTGGATCCCGTTACTGAGCTGTGGGCAGCACTCTCGCCTCTGAGTCAGAAGGTCGTGGGTGCAAGTCCCACTCCAGGAACTTGAGCACAGAAATCCAGGCTGACGCTCCCAGTGCAGTGCTGAGGGAGTGCTGCACTGTCGGAGGTGCCGTCTTTCGGATGAGACGTTAAACCGAGGCCCCGTCTGCTCTCTCAGGTGGATGTAAAAGATCCCACGGCCACTATTTCAAAGAAGAGCAATGGGGAGTTATCCCCGATGTCCTGGGGCCAATATTTATCCCTCAATCAACATAACAAAAAAACAGATCAGCTGGTCATTATCACATTGCTGTTTGTGGGAGCTTGCTGTGCGCAAAATGCTGCCGCGTTTCCCACATTACAACAGTGACTACACTCCAAAAGTACTTCATTGGTTGTAAAGCGCTTTGAAACGTCCAGTGGTCGTGAAAGGTGCTATATAAATGCAAGTCTTTCTTTTTTACCAAGCTGGAAGCATCGAGACAGCTGGAGGCAGAGGAGGGTGGGGAGGAGAGAGTATGAGCTGCAGTTAACCAAAAGCTTGAAGCCAACAATGGAGAGAGAAGACTCTCTTCATCTCTAGCCGAAGTACACTCTGGTCAGCAGGCCGGGGTCACGGCAGGGAGCAGCATGCTGCTGTTGCAGGAGGGCGATGGCTGACTGCAGTGCGGGCAGGTACAGCAGGAGCGGCAAGATCGGGGCGAAGGAGCGGCGAGAGCTTGTGGAGTACCGTGATCGGGGCCCGGGAGAGGCGAGAGTTCGGGGCCCGGGAGAGGCGAGGGCCCAGGGGGCAGCACAGGCCCAGCCCACACTGTGCGATATGTGTGCGCGCGCGAGGTCCGTGCAGCAGAGCTGGTCTCCAGTCGTCCTGGTCAACCCTTGCCACTGGACCGAGATCTAGCTCTGCCAAGCCCGTGTGGTGGCTGGTGTGCAACGGTCACCCCACGTTAAAAAAATCCACGCACAGGCATCTTCCACCCTTCAGGATGTAGTTCGGGACCTGGAATATTAGGTGAAACACCTGTGAACTCATTCTTTTTTGGCGTGGAAGCAAGTCATCCTCGCTTTGAGTGACTGCCTATGAATTACACGCCATGCACTGCCAATTCTTCCATCGCAAGTCACTGTGCCAGTGGATTGAGGAGGCAGAAGAACAATGTACATCTCGCAAACACCAACATTGCTGGCACTAAATCACTAACCGGTTTCTCAGCTGCCGGGGCCATTTGTTTCTTGAGAAGCTGCTCAATGGGCTGTTCAAAAAGCAGTTCTCTGATAGTTCCACATCTGCCAAGGAGCCGTTTGTTTCCTTCTCAAGAGTAACTTGAAAGAGTTTGCTACTGTCTCGGATCAAGAACAGCACCAACTTGTATTTATATAGCGCCTTTAATGTAGCAAAATGCCCCAAGGTGCTTCACAAGAGCGTTATAATACAAAATTTGATAGCAAGCAACATAAGGTGTTATTCGAGCAGATAACCAAAAGCTTGGCCAAAAATGTAGGTCTTAAGGCACATTTTAAAGGAGGAAAGAGAGGTAGAGAGGCGGAGAGGTTTAGGGAGGGAGTTCCAATGCCTGGGGCCCAAGGCAACAGAAAGCACGGCCACCGATGGTTGAGCGATTATAATCAGGGATGGTCAAGAGGGTAGAATTAGAGGAGCGCGGACATCTCGGGGGGGGTTGTGGGGCTGGAGGAGATTACAGAGATAGGGAGGGGCGAGGCCATGGAGGGATTTGAAAACAAGGATGAGAAATTTAAAATCGAGGCGTTGCTTGACTGGGAGCCAATGTAGGTGGCGAGCACAGGGGGGTGATGGGTGAGTGGGACTTGGTGTGAGTTAAGACACAGGGCAGCGAGCACAGGGGGGTGATGGGTGAGTGGGACTTGGTGCGAGTTAAGACACAGGGCAGCGAGCACAGGGGGGTGATGGGTGAGTGGGACTTGGTGCGAGTTAGGACACGGGCAGTGAGCACAGGGAGTGATGGGTGATGGGACTCGATGCGAGTTAGGACACGGGGCAGCCAACGTACGTGTTAATAGGTTTCTCTAAAATTCCTCTATCTTATTTTCCACCCCCAATCCCCTGGGGTATGTACATTCTAACTAGAACATGGGCAGCTATCAATTTATTTTTCTCCTTTTATGTTACAAAAAATTAACCCTATGCATTCCTACAGTGACTTATCACATCTCTCACAAACTCCTTCCTGTCCAATGAAATGCTTTTTCCTCATGGGCAGTGACTGTGAATGAAGGCAACTGAGTCTCCTTTTAACACCTCATCCGAAGGACAGCACCTCCAACAATGCACATGTGTGTGTGCATGCGCTTGAGT
The DNA here is from genome assembly GCF_044704955.1 of Pristiophorus japonicus. Lineage (NCBI taxonomy): Eukaryota > Metazoa > Chordata > Chondrichthyes > Pristiophoridae > Pristiophorus > Pristiophorus japonicus. The sequence goes on from NC_091995.1 coordinate 83,906,201, forward strand.
GTGTATGTCTGTGCGTCTGATTGCGTATCTGTGCGTGTGTGTACGTGTCTGCATGTGTTTCTGTATGTGTATGTGTGTGTGTGTGTGTGTGTGTATGTGTGTGTGTGATTGTGTGTGTGTGTGAGAGTGTGTGTGTGTGTGTGTGTTTGTGTGTGTGTGTGAGTGTGTCTGTGCGTGTGTGTATGCGTGTGTGTGAGTGTGTGTGTGTGAGTGTGTGTGTGAGTGTGTGTATGAGAGAGTGTGTGTGAGAGAGTGTGAGTGTGTTTGTGTGTGTGTGAGTGAGTGTGTGTGAGAGTGTGTGTGTGAGTGTCTCTGTGCATGTGTGTGAGTGTCTGCGTGTGTGCGTGTGTGTGCGTGCGTGTGTGAGTGTGTTTGTGTGTGAGTGTGTGTGTGTGTGAGTGTGGGTGCATGAGTGTGCCTGTGCGTGTGTGTATGTGTGTGTGTGTGTGTGTGTTTGTGTGTGTGTGTGAGTGTGTCTGTGCGTGTGTGTATGCGTGTGTGTGAGTGTGTGTGTGTGAGTGTGTGTGTGAGTGTGTGTATGAGAGAGTGTGTGTGAGAGTGTGTGTGTGTGTTTGTGTGTGTGTGTGAGTGTGTCTGTGCGTGTGTGTATGCGTGTGTGTGAGTGTGTGTGTGTGAGTGTGTGTGTGAGTGTGTGTATGAGAGAGTGTGTGTGAGAGAGTGTGAGTGTGTTTGTGTGTGTGTGAGTGAGTGTGTGTGAGAGTGTGTGTGTGAGTGTCTCTGTGCATGTGTGTGAGTGTCTGCGTGTGTGCGTGTGTGTGCGTGCGTGTGTGAGTGTGTTTGTGTGTGAGTGTGTGTGTGTGTGAGTGTGGGTGCGTGAGTGTGCCTGTGCGTGTGTGTATGTGTGTGTGTGAGTGTGTGTGAGTGTATTTGTGTGTGAGTGTGTCTGTGTGTGTGTGTATGCGTGTGTGTGTGTGTGTGTGTGAGACAGTGTGTGCGTGAGTGTGTGTTTGTGAGTGTGAGTGCGTGTGTGTGTGAGAGTGTGTGTGTGTCTGAGTGTGTGTGTGTGAGTGCGTGTGTGTGAGAGTGAGTGTGTGTGAGAGTGTGTGTGTGTGAGTGTGTGTGTGAGTGTGTGTGTGTGTGTGTGTGAGAGTGAGTGTGTGTGAGTGTGTGCGTATGTGAGAGTGTGTGTGTGTGTGAGTGTGTGTGTCTGAGTGTGTGTGTGTGTCTGATTGTGTGCGTGTGTGCGTGTGTGTGCGTGCGTGTGTGAGTGTGTTTGTGTGTGTGAGTGTGTGTGTGTGAGTGTGGGTGCGTGAGTGTGCCTGTGCGTGTGTGTATGTGTGTGTGTGAGTGTGTGTGAGTGTATTTATGTGTGAGTGTGTCTGTGTGTGTGTGTATGCGTGTGTGTGTGTGTGTGTGTGAGACAGTGTGTGCGTGAGTGTGTGTGTTTGTGAGTGTGAGTGTGTGTGTGTGTGAGAGTGTGTGTGTGTCTGAGTGTGTGTGTGTGTGTGTGAGTGTGTGAGTGTGTGTGAGAGAGTGAGTGTGTGTGTGTTTGTGAGTATGTGTGTGTGAGAGTAAGAGTGTATGTGTGTGTGTGTGAGAGTGAGTGTGTGTGTGTGTGTGAGTGTGTGCGTGTGAGTGTGTGTTTTTGTGTCTGAGTGTGTGTGTGTGAGTGTGTGTGTTTGTGAGTGTGTGTGTGAGAGTAAGTGTGTGTGTGTGTGTTTGTGAGTGTGTGTGTGAGAGTAAGTGTGTGTGTGTGTGTGTGAGAGAGAGTGAGTGTGTGTGTGTGTGTGTGTGAGAGAGTGATTGTGTGTGTGTGAGTGTGTGTGTGTGTCTGTGCGTGTGTGTATGCGTGTGTGTGAGTGTGTGTGAGTGTGTTTGAGTGTATTTGTGTGTGAGTGTGTGTGTGTGTATGCGTGTGTGTGTGAGTGTGTGTGAGACAGTGTGTGTGTGAGTGTGTGTGAGTGTAGTGTGTGTGTGTGTGTGTGAGTGTGTGTGTGTGTGAGTGTGTGTGAGACAGTGTGTGTGTGTGAGTGTGTGTGTTTGTGAGTGTGTGTGTGTGTGAGTGTGTGTGTTATACATGTTCACGTGCTGATGTCAGGTGACACTAGGATCAGGCTTGACTGTGACCCCTCCACAGTTGGATTATTTGCTATAGTTCACTGCCTGGGTTCACACCTGAATAATCGCCATTGGCAACTGTCATCTGCGGAGATGTGTCCAAGTGAGAGCGACAACTCTTCTGAGAGGGAGAGCAGCAATAAAATATTGAAGGACAAACAGAATGTGCTACTGGGGCCCCGAGAAAAAGACATTCCTCCCTCCTGGCCCCGGCAATATCAGCACTTTTAGTTTCCAGAATACATGTACACAAAACACAATGTGCCTATAAATTTATATAAAGCATTATGTTAAGTGGCATCATGGTCATATTGCTTTTAAGTATGTAATAAAATACAATCCAAATTAAAATGTTTAAAATCCTTAAAATTGAAAAGTACTTTAAGCCCAAGTTTTTCATCATACTCAAGAATAATAAAGCCACAGGCTTATAATAATTCATACTTTTTCCCCAAACATTATGAGCGATTCGCTTCAAGCCATTATCACAATCAGAGAGCGGAGATATTTAAACCATGTTCGTTAGATATTGTGGTCTGAACAGGACACCAATAGAGAAAGCACCAAACTTGAGAATCTTTCTAAAACTCTCCACCTCTCGACCTGTCTTGAGCTGTCAGCCATGACTCAGTGGGCAGCACACTTGGCTCCAAGTCAAGAAGGTTCTGGGTTCAAATCCCACTTCTTAGACTTAAAGCCCAAAACTCCGTTAAAGGCGCTATATAAATGCAAGTTGTTGTTGTATAAATACAAGTTGTTGTTGTATATCTCCCCCAAAACAAGATGGCATGCCACACGTTACGGGTAGAGAAACCACCCATAAGCAGACTAGGCCCAAACCCTGCAGCGCCATATTAAGATGCCTCCTGAAAGTCTACAACATCCATTGCAATTACTTGATCAACACATTCCATTATTTTCTCAAAAAACTCACTAGCCACAACTTGGAGACTTGCCCATTACAAATGCGTGTGAGCTGCGCTTAATGAACCCACGTCTTTGCAGTTGAGTGACCCCAGATTATAGACTCTTTGCCTCCTGTCTGCCAAACAGTTCTCTATCCACGTCAATACACTACCCCCAATACCATGTGCCTTAATTTTGCACACCAATCTCTTGTATGGGACCTTGTCAAAAGCCCTTTGAAAGCCAATGAAGTACTTTTGAAGTGTAGTCACTGTTGTAATGTAGGAAACGAGGCAGTAACATTCGTGCACAGCAAGCTCCCACAAAGAGCAATGTGATCATGACCAGATCATCGGTTTTTGTTGTGGGTCGAGGGATAAACAACAGTGACTACACTTCAAAAGTACGTCATTGGATGTAAAGCGCTTTGAGGCATCCTGAGGTCGTGAAAGGCGCTATATAAATGTTAGGGGCCGAAATTCGGTGCCACCCGCATTGAGGCGGTGATACTGCCTGGTTGCTAACTTTAACGCCGGGCGTTATCTACCGCCTCCAAGTGCGATATTCAGTTGTATCGCCCCAAGAGGAGAGTGGAGCATGAAGGGAAGCGTTTCACACTCCTCCTTGGGAGCCAATGGCGAGGTAACGCTGGAGGCCAACTCAATTTTTTTGGCGTTGGAAATGCCGGCTTGAAGAAAGAAAGAAAGGTCGTGTGGAAAACTTCAATAAACTTCACCCACACTTCCCCACTGCTGCCACAAATAAATAGATGTAAACAAACAATAACATTTCACCACTGACCTTGTTCCCCGGACGATACCCCCACCCCCGGGGATCACCGTTGTACCGACTGCTTTCCCTGGCCAGACTCAGGCGAAAGAGTGAAGTGTGCGGACAGCGGTGAAACAGGGGCGCCGCGCGCGCGGTGATGTCACCCAGCGGGCGGGGCCAGCGACAGCAAACCGTCAGCACCGCCGCAAACACTTCACTGAGATTCGCGGCAGGTGCCGACAGCGCGGCACGCGCGCGTGGGAGCCGGTTACCGCCCCGTTAGCAACTCCCTGGGGCGTTAGCGGGTGGGGCTAACCCTCCGAATTTCACACCCATACACGGCCAGACTTTCGGCTTCGTGGTCGGCGACTTTTGCAGCCGGTTTTCCACCCGGCGAGAGTTTCCAGGCAAGTTTCTGAGCGTTATCGGCCACATCGGAAGTCGCCCGCCGGGCCCAGACCGCCCACGTGCAATGCGGAGAACAACCACCAAGGCGTAAGTTTGGGCTCAACCGCATGCGTCCAGATCACCGAGAGACCCGCCCTGTAAAAGCTGCTTAACCAGGGCGGTAAGAGGTGACCCTGCAAAGAAAGGCAAGTGAAAGGTTATGGAATTACTTTTTTAGAAGTTCACCACGGCAGTTAGGGTTAAAACTTTCTCGGGAATGCTTTGGATGTGGTTTTTTTTTGTACTGATAAATTTTTCTTTAAGTTTTCCCCCTCCGTCGGCCCAACCGCAGCCTCGGCCTAAATTTTTGTACTTACCGTCCATTCTGGTATTGACCGCCCATTTGGCTAACTTTGCACTGACCCGCCGAGAAACCCCGCCCAGGATGAGTGTCCAATGCCCATTTTTTCACCGGGCGATCAGTTCTACTTACCTTTACCCTCGAAATGGAAATTCTCGCCCGTTTTGTTTGCCGAGTCTTAGTGATCCTTCTCAGCGGGCAGTCGGGCGTTGAGGGCCTTTATGGAAAGCCTTTATGGCCCCCATATTGTCTTTCTTTTTTTTCTTTTTGGGTGAGCAAGCGGCTTGCGGGCTCACCCAAAAGTTGTCGCGCGATCATGCCCGGTCCCGCGTGGCAGCTCGCTTTGGACTCTGCCGCTTTTCTGCATTCAGCCTCGCCTTCTTAAATGACCGTGATGGTAAACAACAAAACGAAAGCAAAGAATTCCGGTTATAAGTACGCCAAATCTGGGGACGTTGAGACAATCTCATTACTCAAAGCAGCAAGACTCGGTTTTGTGTTGTGAAAGATACATACTGCAGTGTCAGGCTGGGATGAGGCAATATTTCTCATTACCAAGAGCAGGAGCTACAAACAGACTGGTTATTTATGGAGCTGTTGTTGCATGACATTCTTAAATTGCAGGGAAATTAAAAATCCCTGCTGCTTATGTTCGTCGAGCAAACTCCTCGCACAAGCATCAAGGCCAGTGCAATAAAGGCTTTCCATAATTTAAGATTAGCATCAAGACAGACCTCATTAGAATGATGTGAGAGGCTCCAAGATGAATGGAAATGGCCAATTAATGAGAAGCCAGCAGAACTGTTTCTCTAACCCCTCACCCAGACAACCGATGCTGATGCACAGAAGGTGTCGGGTGTTGGTGGAGGTCATCCGTTTTGTGTGCGCCTGCAGTTTGGGTCCCTCCGTCTTTTCCCAATGCCTCTCTCTTCATAGAATCATAGAGTCTTAGAAATTTACAGCACAGAAGGAGGCCATTTCGGCCCATCGTGTCCACGCCGGCCGACTAAGAGCTATCCAGCCTAATCCCACTTTCCAGCTCTAGGATCAGCCATGATCGTATTAAATGGCGCAGCAGGCTCAAGGGGCCGTATGGCCTACTCCTGCTCCTATTTCTTATGTTCTTCCGTGGCCCTGTAGGTTACGGCACTTCAAGTGCACATCCAAGTATTTTTAAAATGGGGTGAGGGTTTCTGCCTCTACCACCCTTTCAGGCAGTGAGCTCCAGACCCCCACCACCCTTTGGGTGAAGACATTTCCCCTCAAATCCCCTATAATCCTTCCCCCAATTACTTTAAATCTATGCCCCCTGGTTATTAACCTCTCTGCCAAGGGAAACAGGTCCTTCCTATCCAGGTCCCTCATAATTTTACACACCTCCATCAGATCTCCCCTCGGCCTCCTCTGTTCCAAAGAAAACAATCCCAGCCTATTCAATCTTTCCTCATAGCTAAAATTCTCCAGTCCAGGCAACATCCTCATAAATCTCTCTGTACACTCTCTCGTGCAATCACATATTTCCTGGAATGTGGTGACCAGAACTGTACGCAGTACTCCAGCTGTGGCCTAACTAGTGTTTTATACAGTTCAAGCATAACCTCCCTGCTCTTGTATTCTGTGCCTCGGCTAATAAACCCAAGTATTCCGTATGCCTTCTTAATCACCTTATCTACCTGCTACCTTCAGGGATCTGTGGACATGCACTCCAAGGTCCCCTTGTTCCTCTACACTTCTCAGTGTCCTATCATTTATTGCGTATTCCCTTGCCTTGTTCGCCCTCCCCACATGCATTACCTCGCACTTAACCGAATTGGATTCCATTGGCCACTGTTCTGCCCACCTGACCGAGGGACCTAATACTGAGCCCTGCGGAATCCCACTGGATACAGCCTTCCAGTCACATAAACACCCATCAATGTCAATTATGGATCAAACTTGCCACTTTGCCTTGGATCCCATGGGCTTTTACTTTGATGACCAGTCTACCATGTGAGACCTTATCAAAAGCTTTGCTAAAATCCATATACACTACATCGAATGCACTGCCCTCATTGTTACCTCCTCAAAAAATTAAATCAAGTTGGTTCAGACACAATCTTCCCTGAACAAATCCATGCTGACTGCCCTTGATTAATCCATCTTTTGAAATGAAGATTTATTCTGTCCCTCAGAATGTTTTCCAATCATTTTCCCACTACCGAGGTTAGGCTGACCTGATAGGGGCCTTTAAGATTATGAAAGGGTAGAAATTGGGAATGGTAGCATAGTGGTTATGCTACTGGACTAGTAAGTTAGAGACCTGAACTAATGATCCAGAGATGTGAGTTCAAATCCCACCATGGCATCTGGGAGGAATTTAATTTCAGTTAATTAAATAAATCTGGAATACAAAGCTCATATCAGTAATGGTAATTTCAGTATAGGAGCAGGGAGATCTTGCTGCAGTTGTACAGGGCCTTGGTGAGGCCTCACCTGGAATATTGTGTACAGTTTTGGTCTCCCAGTCTGAGGAAGGACATTCTTGCTATTGAGGGAGTGCAGCGAAGGTTCACCAGACTGATTCCAGGGATGGCAGGACTGACATATGAGGAGAGACTGGATCGACTCGGCTTGTATTCACTGGAATTTAGAAGAATGAGAGGGGATCTCATAGAAACATATAAAATCCTAATGGGATTGGACAGGTTAGATACAGGAAGAATGTTCCCAATGTTGGGCAATTCTAGAACCAGGAATCACAGTCTAAGGATAAGGGGTAAGCCATTTAGAATGAGATGAGGAGAAACTTCTTCACTTAGAGAGTTGTTAACCTGTGGAATTACCTACCGCAGAGAGTTGTTGAGGCCAGTTCATTAGATATATTCAAAAGGGAGTTAGATGTGGCCCTTACAGCTAAAGGGATCAAGGGGTATGGAGAGAAAGCAGGAATGCGTTACTGAAGTTGCATGATCAGCCATGATCATATTGAATGGTGGTGCAGGCTCGAAGGGCCGAATGGCCTGCTCCTGCACCTATTTTCTATGGTTCTATGTTTCTATGGTGACCATGAAACTATCAAATTGTTGTAAAAACCCAACTGGTTCACCAATGTCCTTCAGGGAAGGAAATCTGCCGCCTTTAACTGGTCTGACCTAAATATGACTCCAGACCCGCAACAATGTGGGTGACTCTTAACTGCCCCTCTGCTCTACCAAACCAGGACAAAACGAACAGCAGTTCTTTGCAAGGGCAATTAGGCATGGACAATAAATGCTGGCCTTGCTAGCGACGCTCACATCCCTTAAACAAACGTTTTAAAAACATAGATGTTTCCACTTGTGGGGAAGGCCTTAAATATAGGATAGTCACTAATAAATTCAATTCTGGAATTCAGGAAAAACCTCTTTACCCAAGAGTGGTGAGAATGTGGAACTCACAACCACAGGAAGTAGTTGAGGCGAAAAGCAGAGATGCATTTAAGGGAAGGCTAGATAAGCATATGAGGGAGAAAGGACTGGAATTATATGCCATTGGGGTTAGAGGAAGAGGGGTGGGAAGAGACTCGTGCGGATCATAAACATTGGCATGGACCAGTTGGACCTGATCGCCTGTTTCTGTGGACTGGATATAACTCGATGTACAGTGACTTCAAGTTGGGAGACATGAGTGAAATGATTGCAGTTTCTCCGTGATGGGTTTGACAGCACCAACACGATGTGAAAGGGTGTTACGTGGGAGAGAGCGTTGGCGAGATGTATCTGAAACGCTGGCAGATCCTGGCACTGATGCAGACGGAGTTAAGGCAAAGACCGCTCTACGTGATCATTTCCTTCCCAGAAAAACAGAACATGTGAATCAATCATACTCTGACAGGCTGACTGACTCGGTGACAATCCCTTCCCGTGCACATTTACATGACAAGTAGCAAAATTAACTTTCGCTGGTACAGGTCGGTGAAGTCAAAACACAGCTTATTGAAGAGTTTTTCGCTGGGAATATTGCAGAGCAGCACTTAAACCATTTGCATGATTCCTTTGTTTGCTGTTTTCTTGGCGGGCTTATCCCATTTATTTTCACTTTTTGACATTTCTGAGAGACACTATAAGGCATTCTCTTTCTTCCCCCTGTTAGAGTAATGGGCTAAGTAATTTCATATGGATTTTTAAAACATTCATTCATGGGATGTGGGTGTTGCTGGCAAGGCCACATTTATTGCCCTCAAGTGGCTTGCCAGGTCATTTCAGAGTCAACCACATATAGGCCAGCAGATTTCCTTCCCTAATATTAGTGAACCAGTTGGGTTCTTGCAACAATCCATGGTCACCATTACTTAGACCAGCCTTTTATTCCAGATATTTATTTTAATTAATTGAATTTAAATTCCCCAGCTGCCATGGGGGGGGGAGGGGGGGGAGGATTTGAACTCATGTCTCTGGATCATTAGTCCATTAACATCACCACTATGCTACCGTTAAGGGTTCAGATGGTGATATTGCACAGCATGTTGTATACAGTGTCAGCCGTGGCTCAGTGAGTAGCACTCTCACTTCTGACTAAGTGGGTCGCTGGTTCAGATCCCACTCCAGGGACTTGAGTACAGAAATCTAGGCTGGCAGTACTGAGGGAGCGCTGCACTGTCGGAAGTGCCGTCTTTCAGATAAGATGTTAAACTGAGGTTCCATCTGCTCTCTCAAATAGATGTACACTTTCGAAGATAATGAGGTGAGTTCTTCCAACGTGCTGGCCAATATTTATCCCTAAACCAACATTGTCTTGTCAATATTTCATTGCTCTTTGTGGGACCTTGTGGTATGCAAAATGGCTGCCACATTTCCTACATTACAACAGTTACTACACTTCAAAAGTACTTTGTCAGCTGGTATAATGTATGTGCCTCATGGGTTCTTTGCTTAAGAATTCATAGCAACACATTGCGATTAAGAACTAGTTGGTTTATTAACAAAGGTTTAACAATCACATTACCAGTTCTTCCACTAGGCTCACAACTGCATACCTCATCGTGGATGACCGAGACGCAACTGACTGGGGTTTTATTGAGGCTTGTGAACATGACGTGACTGGCTAAGCCACTCACAATGCAACAGCTCTACAAACCTGTGTGCAGACTCACAAATGAATACATTGCACTTTGGAACATTTTTTTTTTTCAAAAATATACTTTATTCATGTAAAATTTTCACAATACATTGGAAAATAGGTCAGTACCTTGCGGTCAGCAATTCCATACAATTCGTTTGGATGCTGACAGCAATTCCATACAATGCACTAGTGTGCATTTCATTTCAAGGTATAATTTAGTACAATCCATAAATCACGTTACATGTAGTACTGTGCAAATAAGGGTATTACACGGAGCAGATAAGAACAGGTTTACATTACATTCCAGGATACATTTCAGTACCGATCACCAATCACGTTACATGTAGCACTGTGCAGATGAAAGCAGTACACGGAACGGGTGAGAATATATTTACATTTCTTTAGAAGTTACTAAACAGTGCAGAGACTTTCATTATACATGGCACAACACAGGTGTTTTTCAGTACATGGTGCTCTATGGAACATCTTGAGGTCATGAAAAGAGTGTGCTTTTCATGACCTCAAGATGTTCCATAGAGCACCATGTAAATATACGTCTTTCTTTAAGGGCACTGTAACGTTCCAGGGGAATTCTTGTGCACATTCGGGTGAGTAATAGGAGTGGAACTTCTCTCACGCTAGCTCTTCTTACACTCTTGGAAAATGGAAAGGAGTTTTTTTTAAATGCATTCACGGGATGTGGGCGTCACGAGCAAGGCTAGCATTTATTGCCCTTTCCTAATTGCCCTTGGGAAGGTGGTGGTGAGCCACCTTATATAACTGAGTGGCTTGCTGGGCCTTTTCAGAGGGCAGATAAGAGTCAACCACATTGGAGTCACATATAGGCCAGAACGGCTCAGGCCATTAGCGAACCAGATGGGTTTTTACAACAATCCGGTAGTTTCCTGGTCACCATTACTGATACAAGTATTTTTCATTCCAGATTTATTTAATGAACTGAATTTAAATTCCCCAGCTGCCGTGGTGGGATTTGAACTCATGTCTCTGGATTATTAGTCCAGGCCTCTGGATTACTAGTCCAGTAACGTAACCACTATGTTACTAGTTAAGGATAAAACCAGAACACTGTCTTCTTGGATTGATACATGCTGAATTCGCCCCCCCCCCCGCTCAGGCCTGAGTTAAAATTACAGTCGGGTCTCGATGATGTCATCGGGCTGCGACACACACATGTAAAGAAGGACCCTATTGGCTCTGGGCATCTGTCTTTGCTGCCTGCTCAGGAGAGCGGGTTAAAATTACAGATGTTACGACTTTCGGACAGGTAAGAGCCAGGGACGATTTTAACTGCCCGCCCGCTAGGTGTCTGCTGAGCGAGTAGAGTTAAAATCGCGCCCCCCCCCCCCACTTTGAGATGAATATTTGAGAGCTTTATTAATTGTATATTGAAAAATCGCATGAATTTAATTCATGATATTGGTGAATGAATACCCCCAGAAAACATCAGTTAAACATTGGGAAGCAGATTTTGCAATAACACAACTGAACAGAATAACACCATAGATGTAGATGTTTTGAGATAATCCATCTTTCATCGAGCACATCCATCAAAAGCAGGGAAAACTCATTTAAAAACGGACAAAGAAGACTATCAATTAAACGCAGGGAGGAATTTAAAAAAAAATAACACGTCTGGAGTAAATCAATTAAATTTGCGAATGACTCATTTAGAATCTGACAGCAAGGAAGCATTGTTAGAATACTTCCAATTTAATTTCCTCTCCGCAGCGCATTGCTTAACATCTTCACATAAAATCCCTTTACAAAGGATTACATAGGATATGCGGCACAGAAACTAGCCATACCTACATTACAACAGTGACTAGTATGCACGTACAAAGTGCCGCAGTACAGTGGGATCTGGGGCTCCTGGTGCATGAAACACAAAAGGATAGTAGGTATAGCAAGTGATCAGGAAGGCCAATGGAATCTTGGCCTTTATTGCAAAGGGGATGGAGTATAAAAGCAGGGAAGTCTTGCTACAGTTATATAGGGTATTGGTGAGGCCACACCTGGAATACTGCGTGCAGTTTTGGTTTCCATTTTTAAGAAAGGATATACTTGCTTTGGAGGCTGTTCAGAGAAGGTTCACTCGGTTGATTCCGGGGATGAAGCGATTGACTTATGAGGAAAGGTTGAGTGGGTTGGGTCTCTACTCATTGGAATTCAGAAGAATGAGAAGTGATCTCATCGAAATGTATGCGATTATGAGGGGGCTTTGTCAAGGCCTGACTCTAATGTATTGACTGACACGAGGCACATGCTGAAGTCAAGGTCACTCTGGACCTGCACCTTTAATTCCAGCTCTCCAGTGCTGCACTTGCCTGAGACTTCCCTTTATATACCAAAGTGGGACAGGTATGGAGTGTCTCCTGCAAGTGTACCCCTGGTGGTAAGGTATGCTTATTGTTACAGGTCATATCCAGTTACAGTCATGTATAGCATGGTAAGATACAGTTATATACAGTAATGTGAGATACATGACAGGCTTGACAAGGTGGATGCAGAGAGGATGTTTCCACTGATGGGGGAGACTAGAACTAGGGGGTATTATCTTAGAATAAGGGGCTGCCCATTTAAAACTGAGATGAGGAGGAATTTCTTCTCTCAGAGGGCCATAAATCTGTAGAATTTGTTGCCGCAGACAGCTGTGGAGGCTGGGACATTGAATAACTTTAAGACAGCAAAAACAGTCTCTTAACCGATAACTGATTAAGGGGTTATGGGTAGCGGGCAGGGAAATGGAGCTGAGTCCATGATCAGATCAGCCATGATCTTATTGATTGGCGGACCAGGCTCGAGGGGCCGTATGGCCTACTCCTGCTCCTATTTCTTATGTTTTTATGACTACACTTCAAAGGTACTTCACTGGCTTTAAAGCTTTGAGACATCCGGTGGTCGTGAAAGATGCTACAGAAATGCAAGTCTTTCTTTCATCTTTCTTTCTTTTTCATTTGGCCCAACCAGTCCATGCTAGTTTATGCTCCACTCCAGCTGTCATGTATTCAACCAGCATTGTAACCCATGTATAATCTGACCTAAGTTGTACACTGTGAGAACAATGACCACTAGGTGGTGAACTTGTGGGAGACACTCCTAACCTGGACCTTCAGATATAAAAGGGGAAGTTCCACCTACTTCCATCACTTGAGTGCTATGGAATAAAGGACAGGTCACAGACTGACCTCTCAAGCATGGGCCTCGTGTGCATTTATACTGTATAGTAAGGACGTATCACCAGCCTCCTCCCATCTTTCCTCATCTAACTCTATCAGCATAACCCTCTATTCCCTTCTCCCCCATATGCCTGTCCAGCCTCCCCTTAAATGCATCGATACTATTCGCTTCAACCACTCCCTGTGGTAGTGAGTTCCACATTCGCACCACTCTCTGGGTAAAGAAGTTTCTTCTGAATTCCCGATTGGATTTCTTGGTGACTATCTTATATTGATGGCCTCTAGTTATGCTCTTCCCCACAAATGAAAACATTCTCTCTGTATCCACTCGATCAAAACCTTTCATAATTTTAATGACCTCTATTAGGTTACCCCTCAGCCTTATTTTTCAAGAGAAAAGAGACCCGGCCTGTTCATCCTTCCCTGATCATTATACCCTCGCATTTCTGGTATCATCCTTGTAAATCTTCTCGGCACCTTCTCCTGTGCCTCTATATCCTTTTTATAATATGGCGACCAGAACTGTACGCAGTGCTTGAAGTGGGGTAGTTGTGCATTAGCTCAATGCAGAAAATTAACAGGTTTACAATATGTTAAGATAACACACAACACATTATCAACAACTAATTGCATTCATATAGCGCCTTTAATGTAGTAAAACATTCACAGGAGCGTTATCAGATAAAAATATAACTCCGGGCCACATGAGGAGATATTAGGGCAGGGGTCAAAGAGGTTGGTTTTTTGGATCGTCTTAAAGGAGAAAAGAGAGGTAGAGAGGCGGAGATGTTTAGGGAGGGAGTTCCAGAGCTTGGGGCCCAGGCAACAGAAGGCACGACCACCGATGGTGGAGCGTTGAAATTTCAGGATGTGCAAGAGGCCAGAATTAGAGGAGCGCAGACATCTCGAGGGGGTTGTACGGCTGGCGGAGGTTACAGAGATAGGGAGGGGGCGAGGCAGGTAAGTGGAGCTGAGTCCACGGCCAGATCAGCCATGATCTTGTTGAATGGCGGAGCAGGCTCGAGGGGCTAGATGGCCTACTCCTGTTCCTAATTCTTATGTTCTTATGCTCGGAGGGATTTGAACACAGGAAATTTAAAATCGAGGTTGCCAGACCACTGGGGTGACGGGGGAACGGGACTTGGTGCAAGTTAGGAAAGGGGCACCAACAGCGGAAATAAAACCCGTCAGTGATAATGTCTGACAAATACAATTAAGACTAGGAATATATTTTCGGCTGTTCAGTAATGTTGTCATGTGGTGATCTTACTCACATTCTCAAACAGAAGGAAATATTTGGGCACCTGACTTCAGGAAAGTTGTCAATAGCATGTAGACATTACAGAAAAGATTCACTGAGGTGATGCAAGAACGAGAGACATCAATTGTAAGAATAGAATAGAACAAAGAAGGTTAAGAGCAGGTCTGATCGAGGTGTTCAAGATTATAAGGGGTTATGATAAAGTAAACTGGAAAAACTAGTGGGAGTGCTTTTGACTGTTGGCGACATTATAAAAGAAAGACTTGCATTTATATAGCGCCTTTCACGACCACTGGACGTCTCAAAGCAATTTACAGACAATGAAGTACTTTTGGAGTGTAGTCACTGTTGTAATGTGGGAAACGCGGCAGCCAATTTGCACACAGCAAGCTCCCACAAACAGCAATGTGATAATGACCAGATAATCTGTTTTAGTGATGTTGATTGAGGGATAAATATAGGCCGGGTCACTGGGGAGAACTCCCCTGCTCTTCTTCGAAATAGTGCCGTGGGATCTTTTGTGTCCACCTGAGAGAGCAGACGGGGCCTCGGTTTAACATCTCATCCCAAAGACGGCAACTCTAGACACTGCAGCGTTCCCCCCCTAATGTCCACCTAGATTTATGCGCTCAAGTCCCGGGAGTGGGAATTGAACACACAACCTTCTGACTCGGGGAGAGTGCTACCCACTGAGCCACGGCTGACAGTGAACTGGAAATGGTCAATTGTGTCACTGGGTGCACCAGCAGGGGTGGACTGAATGGCCTTTATTCCTTCATCATAGGTACATAAGAAATAGGAGCAGGAGTAGGTCACCTGGCCCTTCGAGCCTGCTTCGTCATTCAATAAGATCATGGCTGATCCAATCATGGACTCAGCTCCACTTCCCCGCCCGCACCCCCCCATAACCCTTTATTCCCTTATCGATCAAAAATCTGTCCATCTCCGCCTTAAATATATTTAATGATCCAGCCTCCACAGATTTACAACCTTCTGAGAGTCACGTATATATAAGAATACGATGGAGTATTGAACATTTAACCTCAGATGAGGAGGTTGTGAGCCGCACTGAGAATATCATTTTGAGATACACTTAACATAGTGTGATGTCAACCAGACATCCTTTTCAAGCTGTTAGATCTTATTGAATGGCGGAGCAGGCTCGAGGGGCCAGTTCTCGAGTTAGGTCTGCACTGTTCTTTGAGCCCCAACTGCGTCAGTGTTTTGCTAGATGATGCTAACAAAGACTATAAGGCAGTAACTCAGTGATTGAAGCTGTGATTAAATAGTCATGGATTCTGCCTCTTCTGCTTCAAGGACTTGACCTGCTAATCTTCAGTCCCTAGTACAGTAGAAAAAAATACTCTATTTATTTATCTGCAATGTTTTTAATTTCCTTTGGCAATGACTGTTAATTTGTGAGCTATTTCTGCTCTGTTTAAATTGTTCCTCCGAACATTCCTCTATTATTCCTCTTCAGTTCCAAATATGTCCTCCTACACAAACTTCCCCCTCACTGCCTCCTGACCATCTTGACATCAAGACTCGTCCCACTGGAATTTAAGAACAGACGAACATAAGAAATAGGAGCAGGAGTAGGCAATCTGGGCCTTCGAGCCTGCTCCGCCATTCAATACGATCATGGCTGATCTGATCATGGACTCAGCTCCACTTCCCTGCCCGCTCCCCATGACCCTTTACTCCCTTATCGCTCAAAAATCTGTCCATCTCCACCTTAAATATATTCAATGACCCAACCTCCACAGCTCTCTGGGGCAGATAATTCCACAGATTTATTACCCTCTGAGAGAAGAAATTCCTCCTCAGCTCAGTTCTTAATGGGCGGCCCCTTATTCTGAAATGGTGACCCCTAGTCTTTTTATAGACCTCTTATTCTTAAACTATGCTTCTATTCAAACTCATTCTTTGAGGAACTCCTTCCCTTTCCTCACTCTTCATGGAATCGTAGAAATTTACAGCACAGAAACATAGAAACTTAGAAAATAGGTGCAGGAGCAGGCCATTCAGCCCTTCAATGAGTTCATGGCTGAACATGAAACTTCAGTACCCCCTTCCTGCTTTCTCGCCATACCCCTTGATCCCCCGAGTAGTAAGGACTTCATCTAACTCCCTTTTGAATATATTTAGTGAATTGGCCTCAACTAATTTCTGTGGTAGAGAATTCCACAGGTTCACCACTCTCTGGGTGAAGAAGTTTCTCCTCATCTCGGTCCTAAATGGCTTACCCCTTATCCTCAGACTGTGACCCCTGGTTCTGGACTTCCCCAACATTGGGAACATTCTTCCTGCATCTAACCTGTCTAACCCCGTCAGAATTTTAAACGTTTCTATGAGGTCCCCTCTCATTCTTCTGAACTCCAGTGAATACAAGCCCAGTTGATCCAGTCTTTCTTGATAGGTCAGTCCCACCATCCCGGGAATCAGTCTGGTGAACCTTCGCTGCACTCCCTCAATAGCAAGAATGTCCTTCCTCAAGTTAGGAGACCAAAACTGTACACAATACTCCAGGTGTGGCCTCATAGAAAGAGGCCATTTGGCCCATCGTGTCCGTGCCAGATGAAAAAGAGCCACCCAGCCGAATCCCATCTTCCAGCTCTAGGTCCGTAGCCCTGTAGGTTACGACACTTCAAGTGCGCGTCCAAGTACCTTTTAAATGTGGTGAGGGTTTCGTCACCCCTCCATCCCCGATTCCGATCATGTACTGGGCCTTCAGCGAAATGAAAACTGTGGGAACAAGGGTTCGCGTGACCCGAGTACCTCCGATGTTCTTTCTGCGCAGTCTGTGAGACCAGCACACGATGAGTTAAAGGTTGTAAAAGCTTTCTGCTGAGCACGTGTTGTAAATTGTGTCAACAGGCCTAAAACTTAGGAGACCCTTCACAGGAAAGTGAAAGAGTAGAAGGTGTGAGAGTCATTCAGCCGTATCGGTAATGGTCTAGAATATGTCAGCTTGGTCACTTGTGTTTATAGAATCATAGAAGTTTACAACACGGAAGGAGGCCATTTTGACTCATTGTGTCCGCGCCGGTCGACAAAGAGCTACCCAGCCTAATCCCACTTTCAAGCTCTAGGTCCGTAACCCTGTAGGTTACGACACTTCAAGTGTACATCCAGGTACCTTTTAAATGTGGTGAGGGTTTCTGCCTCTACCGCCCTTTCAGGCAGCGAGTTCTAGACCCCCGCCACCCTCTGGGTGAAAACATTTCTCCTCAAGTCCTCTCTACCAATGACTTTAAATCTATGCCCCCTTGTTATTGTCATTTCTGCTGAGCAAATAGATTCTGCCGACCCACTCTATCTCGGGCCCTCATAATTCGATAGACCTTTTATAGTCCCTTGCGCACTCCTTGCCGTCTTCTTCGAAATAATGCCGAGATCTTTTGCATCCACCTGAGAGAGCAGGCGGAGCCTCAGTTTAACGTCTGATCTGAAAGACGGCACCTCCGACAGCGCAACGCTCCCTCAGCACTGCACCGGGAGTGTCAGCCTGGATTTCCGTGCTCAAGTTCCTGGGGTGGGGGCTTGATCCCACGACCTGCTGACTCGGGGGCAAGTGGGCTGCCCACTGAGCCACAGCTGACACCGACAGAGGTCAGAAGCGTAGAGCACATAGACATTTGCTTCCAGGGAAAGATAGACCCAGAACCGAATAATCCCCTTCTCCATAAAATTAGAATTGTGCGGGGTACGAACAGGATGTGACAACACAGGCAAAGCCTGCGCAATACTGTGGTCAGGACTCGTTAAGGACTGCTATTATACACAGCGTAGAGATTACTCAGTGCCTTTCCGTGGCATGTCTCAGATTATATAGCGAGTACACTGTAATGCTATCATCACTCACAGAGACTTGCAGTTACATTTCAGGTAATCTATACGGAGGAGTCAACCTGACAGTTAAAGCAGATGTCATTTTGACAAATCCGCAAAATATTATTACCTGCCACCGTTATCATCTTGTACAGTAATATGAAACTAATTAATTACTGTGACGAGGCTGCAGGACGCAGTCATATTTCATTCCCTTCCCACGGTGAAACTGTTCTCCTCGTGTGCCCAGAGACGTCACTGCTTCACACCAGTGTGGCTGGGAGCGGCTCCGGTCACACGGATGGCAAGGACCGTGCCGTGAGAGCGTCGCCTTTATTGCTCATTTCTGGTTGCGGGCGGCGCTGGCGTTTATTGCCCGTCCCGGGTTGCACCTTGAGAAGGAGCTGGCGCTGTCCGTTTCGGGGGGGGGGGTGTGGGGGGAGGGGCAGTTAAGAGTCAACGGTCGAGGAATCCGCTGGCATACCAACCTCTCGCGAGGGGCGCTACAGGGGGCGCTAAAGGGGTTTGCTGCCGCGATCGCCGGCATTCGCGCCGCTCGGCAAATTCAGTGTGCCGGTACTGGCGGCGCCGAGGGGTATCGTCCGGGAGCGCCGCGCCGGTGTGCAACGCCCCCCCCCGGTATCGCCGTGGATACCACGCTCGGTTTGCGCGGCACCCGTAGCAACCCCTGGTGACCCCGCCAGAGAAAGCTGGTGAGCAGCGCTGTCCCGGGGCGCTGCGGGAAGGAATGACTGCGCGAGGTACACGTGAGCGATTTTCTTTTTTTTTTCTTTTTGCGGTTTAACTTTATTTTGGGGTGAGCAATGTATCGGGAATGTTTTTTGTTCCAATGGTTTTTTTTTGTTGCAGGGAGACCTCTCTCAGGGCGCTAACAAGGCCGTCTCTTTAGCACGGGATATTCGGTGGCTTACCCGGCCTGGCGCCCCGAGAGATGTGTGGAACGCCTCCCTTATCGCTCCGCCCCCACTCTCAGGGCCCAACTGCTGAATAATTTAGGCTGCCGTCGCTAACCATTTCCTGAGCGCTAAATCTACCCACCGCCTGACATTAGCGCTTCAAAAAACCATCAGCCGAATTTCTAGCCTAACCACTTTGGCGTGGGACTGGAGTCACATATCGGCCAGACCGGGTGAGGGCGATAGATTTCCTTCCCTGAAGGACATTGGTGAACTGATTGGGGTTTACGACAATCCGACAGCTTCAAATTCCTTTTCCTGATACCAGCCTTCTTCAAAAAAACTGAACTCGAACTCTCAGTGGGGAGATTTGAACTCACGTTCTCGACTATATTATTGGCTCAGGTTTCTGGATCACTGATCCACTAACATAACCACTTGCCATCCCAGCGGAGTAGAATGTGGCCCGAGAACATTATAGATAAAGAAAGACGAGCATTTATAACAGGCTTTTAACAACCCTTAGGATGCCCCAAAGCATTTTACAGCCAATGAAGTACTCTTGAAGTGTAGTCACTGTTGTAATGTGGGAAACACGGTGGCCAGTTTGCACACAGCAAGCTCCCACAAACAGCAATGTGATAATGACCAATTAATCTGTTTTTGTGATGTTGATTGAGGGATAAATATTGGCCAGAACACCAGGGATAACTCCCCTGCTCTTTCGATGGGGCTTCGGTCTCAGTCGAAAGACAGCACCTCTGACAGTGCAGCACTCCCTCAGAGTGTCAGCCTCAATTTCTGTGTTGGAGTGGGACTTGAACTCACAAACCTTCTGCCTCAGAGAGCACGAGAGTGCTGCCCACTGAGCCACGGCTGAAACCCTACCTTCTTTTTCTTTCGTACGGTAGTAGCAGAGCAAATCAAACGTGAATATCCAAGTCGGATATCCGGGCCAAGGCTTCTGGTGTAACAGCGTGGATATCGTGTAGATTGCCTGCGAATTTCCCCTGGGGGCATTGCTCAATGATGCGCTCCAGGGTCTGATTAGGAACTCCACAGTCGCATGCTTTAAGCTTCCACCTGTGGAGAAGGTGACAGCATCTTTCAGATGAGGCGTTAAACCAGCTGCTCTCTGAAATGGACGCAAAAGATCCTGCGGCACTATTGATGTCCTGGGGCCAATATTTATCCTTCAATCAACTTAACAAAAACAGATGATCCGGTCATTATCACATTGCTGTTTGTGGGATCTTGCTGTGCGCAAATTGGCTGCCGCGTTTCCCACATTACAGCAGTGACTACACTCCAAAAAGTACTTAATTGGCTGTGAAGCGCTTTGAGACGTCCAGTGGTCGTGAAAGGCGCTATATAAATGCAAGACTTTCTTTCTTTCTTGATCGACCGTGACCGGTTCGGTTCTGAGGCGGTTGATGGTTGGGGCACTGTTTGCGAGGAAGGTTTGATCCTTCAGGTTGTGCAGTGGGGTCCTCGATCAGGAATCCATTGCGTATGTCGCCCCTCTGCCAAGCGTCCGGACACCGCCACGGGACGAGGCCCTGGCGTTGCCCACCGGGGCAGTGAGCTGTCTCCGCCAGGTGCCAGACTGAGGCAGCGGGACGGGTGCAGGAAGCGCACGCTACCTGCAGCCCCGACATGGCGAGCTCTTTGAGAATTAACAAAAAATAATTAGCCAATTATTCCCTGCGCTTTGTACTACACACAAGACAGGCTTTCCTCCCGGCAATTAGTCAGCAGCATTTTATTTAACTGTCACACTTGCTTAATTCTTCGGCGGAAAACGAAAGCTGCTGAACACTGAGAGGATTGTCTCAAACAGCCGTTTGTGGTTTATTCCGACCGGGAAGACTTTTCAGAGCTTTGATAAACTGTCTGACCCTCATTCCCAATCATTGAATCTAATTCCGCTCATACTTTACCATCACCTTTCTGTTCTGTGTGCTCCCCAAAGTGACAGGGATGAAAATGGTTTCCCCTGACGTCCGACTCACACTCTCACAACTTGCGATGATATGAGGGAGCGCCGCACTGTCGGAGGTGACGTCTTTCGCCTGAGACGTTAAACCAAGGCCCCGTCTGCTCTCTCAGGTGGACATAAACGATCTCATGGCACTACTTTGAAGAAGAGCAGGGGAGTTATCCCCGGTGTCCTGGCCATTATTTATCCCTCAATCAACATCACAAAAACAGATTATCTTGTCATTATCACATTGCTGGTTGTGGGATCTTGCTGTGTGCAAGTCGACTGCCACGTTTCATAGAAACAAAGAAACATAGAAAATAGGTGCAGGAGTAGGCCATTCGGCCCTTCGAGCCTGCACCACCATTCAATAAGATCATGGATGATCATGCAACTTCAGTACCCCATTCCTGCTTTCTCTCCATACCCCTTGATCCCTTTAGCCGTAAGGGCCACATCTAACTCCCTTTTGAATATATCCAACGAACTGGCCTCAACAACCTTCTGTGGTAGAGAATTCCACAGGTTCACAATTCTCTGAATGAAGAAGTTTCTCCTCATCATGATCCTAAATGGCTTTCCCCTTATCCTTAGACTGTGATCCCTGGCTCTGGACTTCCCCAACATCGGGAACATTCTTCCTGCATCTAACCTGTCCAATCCCGTCAGAATTTTATATGTTTCCATGAGATCCCCTCTCATTCTTCTAAATTCCAGTGAATATAAACCCAGTCGATCCAGTCTTTCTTCATATGTCAG
This sequence comes from Pristiophorus japonicus, assembly GCF_044704955.1. Lineage (NCBI taxonomy): Eukaryota > Metazoa > Chordata > Chondrichthyes > Pristiophoridae > Pristiophorus > Pristiophorus japonicus. The sequence goes on from NC_091995.1 coordinate 83,927,730, forward strand.
TCCTGCCATCCCGGGAATTAGTCTGGTGAACCTTCGCTGCATTCCTTCAATAGCAAGCACGTCCTTCCTCAGATTAGGAGACCAAAACTGCACACAATATTCAAGGTGAGGCCTCACCAAGGCCCTGTACGACTGCAGTAAGACCTCCCTGCTCCTATACGCAAATCCTCTCGCTATGAAGGCTAACATGCCATTTGCCTTATTCACCTCCTGCTGTACCTGCATGCCAACTTTCAATGACTGATGTACCATGACACCCAGGTCTCGTTGCACCTCCCCTTTTATTAATCTGTCACCATTCAGATAATATTCTGCCTTCCTGTTTTTGCAACCAAAGTGGATAACCTCACATTTATCCACATTATACTGCATCTGCCATTCATTTGCCCACTCACCTAACCTGTCCAAGTCACCCTGCAGCCTCTTAGCGTCCTCCTCACAGCTCACACCGTCACCCAGCTTAGTGTCATCTGCAAACTTGGAGATATTACATTCAATTCCTACATTACAACAGTGACTACACTCCAAAAAATATTACATTGGCTGTAAAGCGCTTTAAGACGTCCGGTGGTCGAGAAAGACGCTATTTAAATCCAAGTCAAGGATCCCCACATCCTGATAATGAGCCAGTAATCCCTATTGGAATGTGGTCATTGGGTGAGATGGGATGCTCCTCAAAGTCGAATAGCCTGCTGGCCCTCGCGGTCTGGGGTCACACACAGAAAATGGTTGCTTGGGGCAGGCACTAGAGCACAGCCAGCAACTGTGGAACTGTGACAGTCAGCGTCTCAGAAAAGGAAGAGAGAAAGATGGGAGAGAGAAAGGCAGGGAGAGAGTGAGAGATAGGGAAAGAGAGAGAGAAAAAGAGAGAGAGAGAGACAGATGGACAGAGAGAGAAAGCGAGAAGAGAGAGAGAGAGAGAGAGACAAACAGAGAGAGAGAGAGAGAGAGAGAGATTGGGAAAGAGAAAGAGAGAGACAGAGATACAGAGAGATGGAAAAAGAGAGACAGACAGATAGAAAGACATAAACAGAGAGAAAGGGAAAGACAGACAGACACCGTGAGAGAGAGTCTGACGGAGGGAAACAGAGAGAGAGAGAGACAAACAGAGAGAGAGGAAAGAGAAAGATAGGAGAGATAGATAAACAGTGAGAAAAAGGGAAGGAGAGCGAGGGAAAGAAAAGAGAGAGAGAAAGAGAGAGACAAATAGTGAGAGAGGGAAAGAGAGCGAGACAGACAGAGAGATGGAAAGAGCGAGAAAGATAAAAAGACAGACAGACAGAGACGAGTTCGACAATTTCAGACCATAACGTCTGCCCCCATTTTATTCCCTTTCCTTTATTTTTATACAAAAACTCCGCCCTTCCCTTTTTTATTTTTATTTTATTTCTCTGTTTCCCAGGGCAGCTGGTAATGATTCCGCCATTCATACCCTATCTAGATTCATATTTTGTTTCCTAACTTGTGCTATTACCATCTCAATCCAGCCCATCATCCTTTTTGTCTCTCTAATCTCTCCTGCCTTCCACCCTATCACAGACCTTCCCTTTTGAGGAGGCTAAGAGACTGCAGGGTGACTTGGACAGGTTAGGTGAGTGGGCAAATGCATGGCAGATTCAGTATAATGTGGATAAATGTGAGGTTATCCACTTTGGTGGCAAAAACAGGAAGGCAGAATATTATCTAAATGGCGGCCGATTAGGGAAAGGGGAGGTGCAACGAGACCTGGGTGTCATGGTACATCAGTCATTGAAAGTTGGCATGCAGGTACAGCAGGTGGTGAAGAAGGTAAATGGCATGTTGGCCTTCATAGCGAGAGGATTTGAGCAGGGAGGTCTTACTGCAGTTGTACAGGGCCTTGGTGAGGCCTCACCTGGAATATTGTGTTCAGTTTTGGTCTCTTAATCTGAGGAAAGACGTTCTTACTATTGAGGGAGTGCAGCGAAGGTTCACCAGACTGATTCCCGGGATGGCAGGACTGACATATGAGGAGAGACTGGATCGAGTGGGCCTGTATTCACTGGAGTTTAGAAGGATGAGAAGCGATCTCATAGAAACATATAAAATTCTGACGGGATTGGACAGGTTAAGTGCCTGAAGAATGTTCCCGATGTTGGGAAAGTCCAGAACCTGGGGTCACAGTCTAAGGATAATGGGTAAGCCATTTAGGACTGAGGTGAGGAGAAACCTTTTCACTCAGAGAGTTGTTAACCTGTGGAATTCTCTACCCGCAGAGAGTTGTTGAGGCCAGTTCGTTAGATATATTCAAGAGGGAGTTAGATGTGGCCCTTATGGCTAAAAGGGTCAAGGGGTATGGAGAGAAAGCAGGAAAGGGGTACTGAGGTGAATGATCAGCCATGATCTTATTGAATGGCGGTGCAGGCTCGAAGGGCCGAATGGCCTACTCCTGCACCTATTTTCTATGTTTCTATGTTTCCTCCCCTCCCTGTTTCCCTGCCCCCCTGCACTTCCTTAAGAATCTGTCACATCTCGAACTATTGCCAGTTCTGATGAAGGGTCATCGACCTGAAACGTTAACTCTGTTTCTCTCTCCACAGATGCCCGGCCCACTGACATGTCCAGCATTTTCAGTTTTTATTATAGACAGACAGAGAGATGGGAAGAGATAGAGAAAAATAGGAGACCGATTGATCAGTTGTAAACACAATTGCTGACAGCTGGGCGAATGTAAAAATACACTAACTTATCAAGCCCACACTGGAAAGAAAGGTTTGGAATGAAAATTCCCTCTGAAACCAATTTGGCAAACTGTCTTTTCGAAGAAGAAAATTCTCACTCAACCATCAATTATTTTTCTTTTAACATGGAAGCAAACGTCATGAGCAATATTTAATCGGGCGCGACTAATTACCTTTTAATTGCAAATCACATTTATTTTAAACCCAATTAATTCTAATTGATGACTAATCAAAAAGATCCCCATTTTAATTGTCACTCTGAGTTTTTTGACTTTCTTAACCAAAGGAGTTTCAAACACAACTTTTAACAGCAAAGGTATAAAAAAAAATCTTATGAAGGCAAGAAAATACAGTGAGAGAAAAAGGCCATTCCGCCCATCGAGCTCACTCCAGTCAGAGCCCACCACTGGTAATTCCATCATAGACTCCCCTCCCCTCGTCCTCAACTATCCACTGATTCCCTGGCCTTGAACTTACTTCATAAGAACATAAGAATTAGGAGAAGAAGTCAGCCATTCGGCCCCTCAAGCCTACTCCGCCATTCAACAAGATCATGGCTGATCTTATACCTCAACTGCACTTACCCGCACTATTCCCATATCACTTAACTCCCCCAAAATCTATCGATCTCCATCTTGAATATACTCAACGACTGAGCCTCCACAGCCCTCTGGCGCAAAGAATTCCAAAGATTCACCACCCTCTGAGTGAAGAAATTTCTCCTCATCTCAGTCCTAAATGGCTGACCCCTTATCCTGAGACTGTGACCCCTGGTTCTAGACTCCCCAGCCAGGGGGAAACATCCTCCCTGCATCTAAGAATGTCAAGCCCTCTAAGAATTTTGTATGTTTCAATGAGATTACCTCTCATTCTTCTAAACTCTAGAGAATATAGGCTTTGTCTACTCAATCTCTCCTCATAGAACAATTCCCCCATCCCAGGAATCAGTCTGGTGAACCTATGTTGCACTCCCTCTTATTGTGTCTGTAAGCACTCTAGTAATGACTCCACGAGGCAATGTATGATACTTGAACTGTGGTGACCTTAGCCCATTTATTGCAGCTCCTGAGTGAGGGTACAGTATGGTGAGCTCCATTTTATATCTGGTTACCTGTCGTGTACAGGTGACCCCTAGCTCTCCACCAGTTGTACCCTCTGGTGGTACAGGCATAGTGTATACAGTGTGAAGATACATTCAGTGGCCTTATGTAACCGTACATCGAGTTTACAGGGTATATACTTATATTATACATACGCAACATCTCTAAGGCAAGTATGTCTTTGCGAAGGCTTGCCGATAGGAACTGGGCGCCCGCATGACCCCCTTCGCTGGAGTGAGTGGGCCCGAGACACAACCCAACTTGGCCCTCGGGCCTCGTTCTACATCAGCCGCAGACGCCCGCTGGCCGTTGCCAGGCAACTCGCTGATGAAGAGGATCTCAATTTTGGGCTGTTGCATCTCTGGCCCTCAGATAGATCCTAGGGGGAAGGGGGGTTTGGGGGTGGGGGGGGGGTAATGGGCGTGATCATGAGGGAGGCGTTTTAAGGTGTCTACTGTACATGGCCCACGTCTCTGAGCCGTACAGGAGAGTGGGTATCACTGCAGCCCTGTAGACCATGAGCTTGGTGCCAGATTTGAGGGCCTGATCTTCGAACACTCTCTTCCTCAGGCGGCCGAAGGCTGCCCTCGACCACACTCGACCAGCTCCGCTGGGTGGGTTACATTGTCCGCATGCCCGATACGAGACTCCCAAAGCAAGCGCTCTACTCGGCAAGCGAGCCCCAGGTGGGCAGAGAAAACGTTTCAAGGACACCTTCAAAGCCTCCTTGATAAAGTGCAACATTCCCACCGACACCTGGGAATCCCTGGCCCAATACTGCCCAAAGTGGAGGAAGAGCATCCGGGAGGGCGCTGAGCACCTCGAGTCTCGTCGCCGAGAGCATGCAGAAAGCAAGCGCAGGCAGCGGAAGGAGCGTGCGGCAAACCAGACTCCCCACCCACCCTTTCCTTCAACCATTGTCTGCCCCACCTGTGACAGAGATTGTAATTCCCGTATTGGACTATACAGTCACCTGAGAACTCACTTTTAGAGTGGAAGCAAGTCTCCCTCGATTGCGAGGGACTGCCTCTGATGATGATGATAATGCTCTCCTGGCTCCACATTCAGTAAGTATTTAAAAATAAAGTTCCTTTTTGGGAGCGGTCTCCAGCGGACTCATTAACCCCCTGCCGGTTAGGCCGCATTTAGATCATATTTTCCTGAACGTGGTTGCCCCCTGTTTTTTGCACGTGCAAGGTTTTAAGCCCCCTATATGGGGGGTGGTTAAAATTGGGATGTGGGCATCTTCTGGGACACCCATCAAGACATCTGTCAAGTTTTGAACCAGGCAGTCTGATTCTGGGACTTACCCCCCCCCCCCCGGCTTCACATCCCGTGTAACTTTGACAGTGGAAAAACATTACAACAGTGACTACACTTCAAAAGTACTTCATTGGCTGTAAAGTGCTTTGAGACGTCTGGTGGTTGTGAAAGGCACTATATAAATGCAAGTCTTTCTTTCCTTCTTTATCTCTTTCTCTTTCTCTGTGCTCTCTGTTGGATGAAACATTTAACCGAGGCTTGTCTGCTCTTTCAGATAGATGTAAAAGGTCCCATGGCATTATTTTGAAGAGCAAGGGAGGTATCCTGGGACCAATATTTATCCCTCAAGCAACATAACAAAAACAAATTATTTGGTCATTATCACGTTGCTGTTTGTGGGAGCTTGCTGTGCACAAAATGGCTGTCGCCTTTCCCACATTACAACACCGACAGTACTTCATTGGCTGTAAAGTGATTTGAGACGTCCGCTGGTCGTAAAAGGTGCTACATAAATGCATGACATCCTTTCTGTACGAGCGCCAATTCTTGCCGTAGCAACGGCAGCCTCAGACTGAGCAACATGGAAGCAGTGCAAAGCGAGGGAACACGGTCATAACCACAACGTGGGGGGGGGGGGGGTGGTGTCCCACCGGAGCACGCTTCCCAATCTTGGCCATAATCCCGCGGACCACCTCCTGAAACGTTCGTCGCTGCCTCCGCGAATGTCAAGCTTCTTCCTCATCGCACAGTCACACTGCAAGGAGCGACACTTATACCAGACGGGCGACATTACCGGGACATTGACCGATGTTTCAGCCCATGCTGTCAGCTCCATTTCGTATACTTATACGTTACTCAAGGCTCAAATTTCCCCGATGCCATTTTTTTGGCGTACTGCAAGAGTTACTCCCGTTTTTTGGAGGGAGCGGGGCGCCCCGACTACTCCAAATAAATAACCAGCAAGTTTCCCCGTCCTATTTTTTGAATTTCGCGCCGCACACCCTGAACTGCTATATTTTGCCGAACGAGAGACCAACCCTGACGAGGCAGAAGAAGATTCAGTCGCGGACAAGCCTGAAGAGGAGAACAGCTTCCAATCCCACCTTCCAGACCAAGAGCATGGGGGTGAGGGGGGAGGGGATGGATGAAGCCCCCACTCTTGTTCTCACTCTGGAGGAGGTGCAGGTGCCGCCCATTGAGGTGCTAGGTCCTTTCCTGAGTGGTACGAGTGTTGCTGGGACATTCCATGGTTTCCCACAGTCTGAGGCTGGGGATTCCAGTGGGGTGCAGTGAGCCACACCCAGGGCCCCACCGTCCCAGGCTGCAGGTCCCAGTGGGGTGCAGCGAGGCACACCCAGGGCCCCACCGTCCCAGGCTGCAGGTCCCAGTGGGATGCAGCGAGCCACACCCAGGGTCCCACCATCCCAGGCTGCAGGTCCCAGTGGGGTGCAGCGAGGCACACCCAGGGCCCCACCGTCCCAGGCTGCAGGTCCCAGTGGGGTGCAGCGAGGCACACCCAGGGCCCCACCGTCCCAGGCTGCAGGTCCCAGTGGGGTGCAGCGAGGCACACCCAGGGCCCCACCGTCCCAGGCTGGGGATTCCAGTGGGGTGCAGCGAGCCACACCCAGGGTAAGGAGGGGAAGGAGAGATCGACAGCCTCTCCTGAGGTGCAGGGTCTGACCGATGTGGTTCAGATGATGACAATGAGTGCGGAGACCATTGACCTTACACGATCACTCCAGGACACCATCAGTGGGGTGGGTGATGAGGTATCGGGACTGTCGGGAGAAGTAACAACATTCTTTTGAAGCTGAGCCCCGAGCCCCTGTGTCCGGGCGATTCTGCCGGCCGACGCTCCAGCCCTCGAGCCCGGTTTAGAGGCGTTCAGTGGTGGCGTGGCACTTTGAAAAAAATCCAAATTTAAAGAGTTGCATTAGACTTCCATTTTCTGCGTTTTAAGTTTGAAAAAAATTGAGTTTCATGATGCATATTAAATGTGTTCTTGACTCCCTCCAAAACTTCGCATAAAAACAATGGCGTCGTTCTGCCCGATTTTTTATAGTGCACTGGTTTTTCTTAAGTGCCCAGAAGGGTTTTTGGAATTGGTCACATACGCCATCCTAGGAGAAATTTAAGTTAGCCAAACTTGCGTAAATGTGAAAAACTGGCACAGACATCCAGTCGCGCCCTATGATGCAAAACAACCCCTAAAAAAATCGTAACTAACTGAGTTACGCTGGCGCACAATCTTTGGGGAAACTTGGTTTTTTAAATTTAGGCCAAAAAAAGCTGTATGCACCAAAGAAACGACACAGATCACTGGGGAAAATTGAGCCCATATGTGGTCAATTACTGTTAGTCCTGACATAAAAATGAAGGGTAAATATGCGAAGGAGCAGGAGAGCGGGAATAATTGGATATCAATTTCACAGGCACGACGGCCTTTTTCTGCACAGTATCAACGGTGTGAGCTGGAAATAGGAGGGCTCCTCAGGCGCTAATATCGAAAGATGTTTAGCGCCGGGCCCAGCAAAATTCAGTTTCAGCGCCCTGAGAGTGGGACGGAGCGCTAAGGGAGGCGTTCGACACTTCTCTCGGGGCGCTAGGCCGAGTGAGCAACCGAATATCCCGTGCTAAAGGGCCGGCTTCGGAGCACTCGAAGAGAGGCCTCCCTGCAAGAAAAAATATCGGACCAAAATTCACAAAAAACATTCTCGATACATTACTGACCCCAAAGAAAGTTAAATCGCAACAAAAAAATGATCAATCACGCTTACCTCACGCAGCCATTCCTTCCCTTAGCACCCCGGGACACATCTCTGCACGCCAGCTTTCTCTGGCGGGGTCACTGGGGGGCGCTACTGGTGCTGCGCAAACCGAATGTTGTATCCGTGTCAGTAAGAACATAAGAACATAAGAAATAGGAGCAGGAGTAGGCCATACGGCCCCTCATGCCTGCTCCGCCATTCAATAAGATCATGGCTGATCCGATCATGGGCTCAGCTCCACTTCCCTGCCCGCTCCCCATAACCCTTTACTCCCTTATCGCTCAAAAATCTGTCTATCTCCGCCTTAAATATATTCAATGACCCGGCTTCCACAACTCTCTGGGGCAGAGAATTCCATAGATTTACAACCCTCTGAGAGAAGAAATTCCTTCACATCTCAGTTTTAAATGGGCGGGCCGTTATTCTAAGACTATGTCCCCTAGTTTTAGTTTCCCCTATGAGTGGAAATATCCTCTCTGCATCCACCTTGTCGAGCCCCCTCATTATCTTATAAGTTTCGATAGGATCACCTCTCATTCTGCTGAATTCCAACGTGTAGAGGCCCAACCTACTCAACCTATCCTCATAAATCAACCCCCCCCCCCCATCTCCGGAATCAACCTAGTGAACCTTCTCTGAACAGCCTCCAATGCAAGTATATCCTTCCTTAAATACGGAGACCAAAACTGTCTGCAGTACTCCAGCTGTGGCCTCACCAATACCCTGTACAGTTGTAGCCGGGGGCTGTTGCACACCGGCACGGCACTCCCGGGCAATGCTCCTCAGCGCCGCCAGTACCGGCACACTGAATTTGCCGAGCGGCGAGAACGCTGACGCTTGCGGCTGCAAACCCTTTAGCGCCCCTAACCGAATTTCTAGCTGAAAGTGTTGAATCACTGGCATCTACAATTTAAGGACAAAGACGTGAAGGGGAAACATTTTCAGGGCTATGGGGCGAGGAGCGGGCCAGTGGGGACTAATTGGATCGCGATTTCAAAGAGCCGGCACAGCAACGATGGGCCGAATGGCCTCCTGCTGTGCTGCGTCAGTGACGTGCCGTGGTGCCTGTTGACACAGGACATCACACCGCTACATCAGAGTGCGTCTCTAGCCTTTTCCAGAAGCGCATTAATAAGAACTCTGCCGAATTTCTGTTGTTGATTTATCACACGTCTCAAATGAAGTGTCATCATTTCCGATTGATTTGAGCACACAGGTGCACTCGGCTGATCCACCGAACATTTGCTTGCTCTTTGATGACATGTTCAGCTTTCAGAATAACCTAAATGAGAATTTCCCGCGACGGAGGATGAGAAGATAAACACTCAGTGGTGGAACTAAATACGAGAGCGACACTTCTATCAGCACTACATAACCCAGTGTTCATTACAAATTAATATTATTTGTGCACGGTGTGATCGAATACCATGAAATTGACTGTGGTCCTGTAACATGGACTTTCAAATAATACAGATTCATTATTCCAATGGTCTATCAGGTTTATTGTTAACCACATGTTGCCTGCCTTTGTCGTACTGTTCGAGTTGTATTAGAAAGACACTTAATATCCTGCTGTTGGGAAATTGCAGTTATTTAATGCCTTATATGATTTCAGGACGTCTCAAAGCAGTTAGGTACTTTTTTAAAGTATAGTCACTGTTGTAATCATCATCATCATAGGCAGTCCCTCGGAATCGAGGAAGACTTGCTTCCACTCCTGAAGTGAGTTCTTTGGTGGCTGAACAGTCCCAATACGAGAGCCACAGACCCTGTCACAGGTGGGACAGACATTCGTCGGGGGAAGGGGTGGGTGGGACTGGTTTGCCGCACGCTCCTTCCACTGCCTGCGCTCGGCGTTGAGACTCGAGGTGCTCAGCGCCCTCCTGGATGCACTTTCTCCACTTCGGGCGGTCTTCGGCCGGGGACTCCCAGGTGTCAGTGGTGATGTCGCACTTTATCAGGGAGGCTTTGAGGGTGTCCTTGTAATGTTTCCGCTGCCCACCTTTGGCTCGTTTGCCGTGAAAGATTCCGCATAGAGCAATTGCTTAGGGAGCCTCGTATCTGGCATGCGAGCTATGTGGCCTGCCCAGCGAAGCTGATCAAGTGTGGTCAGTGCTTCAATGCTGGGGATGTTGGCCTGGACGAGGGTGCTAATGTTGGTGCGTCTGGCCTCCCAGGAGATTTGCAGGATCTTAAGGAAACCTCGCTGGTGATATACCTACAGCGACTTGAGGTGTCTTCTGTACATCATTCATGCCTCTGATCCATACAGGAGGGAAGGTATTACTACAGCCCTGTAGACCATGAGCTTGGTGGTAGGTTTGAGGGCCTGGTCTTCGAACACTCTTTTCCTCAGGCGGCCGAAGGCTGAACTGGCGCACTGGAGGCGATGTTGAATCTCCGCATCAATGTCTGCCTTTGTTGATAAGAGGCTCCCGGGGTATGGGAAGTGGTCCACGTTGTCCAGGGCCGCACCGTGAATCTTGATGACTGGGCGGCAGTGCTGTGCGGCGAGGACAGGCTGGTGGAGGACCTTTGTCTTACAGCTGTTAAGCGTAAGGCCCATGCTTTCGTATGCCTCGGTGAATACATCGACTATATCCTGGAGTTCAGCCTCAGAATGTGCGCAGACCTAGACGTCGTCATCCGTGTACTGTAGCTCAACGACAGAGGTTGGGGTTATCTTGGATCTGGCCTGGAGATGATGAAGGTTAAACAGCTTCCCACTGGTTCTGTAGTTTAGTTCCACTCCAGCGGGGAACTTGTTGACTGTGAGGTGGAGCATGGCAGCGAGGAAGATTGAGAAGAGGGTTGGAGCGATGACGCAGCCCTGTTTGACCCCGGTCCGGACGTGGATTGGGTCCGTAATGGATCCATTACAGACTCTTGTAATATAGGAAACGCGGCAGCCAATTTGCGCACAGCAGGCCCCACAAACAACAACGTGATAATGGCCAGACAAGCTGTTTTAGTGAGGTACGTTCAGGGATAAAAAAAATTGGCTCAGGACACCGGGGAGGACTCCCCTGCGCTTCTTCAAAATAGTGCCGAGGGATTATTTTATAACCTAAGAGGGAAGACTGGGTCTCGGTTTAACATCCCATCCGAAAGACGGCACCTCCGACAGCCCAGCGCTCCCCCAGTGCTGCACTGGGAGCATCAGCTTGGATTCTGCGCTCAAACTCGCTGTGGTGGGACTTGAACCCATGACCTTCTGGGTCAGAGGTGAGAGTGCTAGCCACTGAGCTGCACTTTGATAATATTTGGCAACATCTTAACCTTCGAGTCCAGGAGCTTCAGTCAGTAGGTGAATCGACCATCCCAGTGTGGAACTGACCCTGGACAGTCAGTGCCAAGTTACCTAACGTCAGGCACAGTGGAGTGGATAAATGACGGGCGGGAGGGCGGTCAGGGGTGGGTGGGGGAAGCTGCAATTCTGTTGAGGCATGTCGCTCTGCCCCATAGCAACAACAACTTGTATTTATATAGTGCCCTTAACGTAGTAAAATGTCCCAAGGTGCTTCACAGGAGTATTATAAGACAAAAATAAGGCCAGAAGTATTTGGCAGTGGGACCAACACCTGTGCAGACTTTAGTGAAGTCCGCGCACTGTTAAATTGGAACGCTTTGTGACTGTTTTTACACCTGAAAAACAGGCGCAATCCACACCAATTTCTACCCCATATGAATTTGCTTGTTTGGGCGACAGGGAAGCTGACAAGCAGTGGCAGGATGCCAGGACTTGGAGTGGAACTTTATATGGATGCGTAGAACATAAGAACGTAAGAATTAGGAGCAGGAGTAGGCCACTCAGCCCCTCGAGACTGCTCCGCCATTCAATAAGATCATGGCTGACCTTCGACCTCAACTCTGCATTCCCCGTCCAATCTCCATATCCCTTGATTTCCCAAAAATCTAGCGATCTCAGCCTTGAATATACTCAACGACTCAGCATCCACAGCCCTCTGGAGGTCGAGAATTCCAAAGATTCACGCGAAGGATCATCGACCTGAAACATTAACTCTGTTTCTCACTCCACAGATGCTGCCTGTCCTGCTGAGTATTTCCAGCATTTTCTTTTTTCAGGTATAATTTCCTTCCCTTGGCCAGGGGATGATGATGAGATTAATTATAGCATCTCTTCCAGCTAAAATCACCCAGTTCAGTTAGCCCCTGGGTTGAACCTGTGACCTTTGTGGGCTGTACAGGTTAGTCGTGCAGTTGTGCAGTGCATTTAGCAAACTGAGCCATCAGGGCATCCAGAGATAGACAGATTTCTGAACGATAAGAGAGTCAAGGGTTATGGGGATCGGGCGGGGGAGTGGAGTGGAGGCCCAGATTAGATCAGCCATGATCTTATTGAATGGCAGAGCAGGCTCGAGGGGCCAAATGGCCGACTCCTGCTCCTATTTCTTACCTGACCACACTCGAACAGCTCCGCTGGGCAGGCCACATTGTTCGCATGCCAGACACGACACTCCCAAAGCAAACGCTCTACTCGGAACTCCTTCATGGGCAAATGAGCCCAAGATGGGCAGAGGAAACGTTTCAAGGACACCCTCAAAGCCTCCCTGATAAAGTGCAACATCCCCACCGACACCTGGGAGTCCCTGGCCAAAGGCCGCCCTAAGTGGAGGAAGTGCATCCGGGAGGGCGCTGAGCACCTCGAGTCTCGTCGCCGAGAGCGTGCAGAAAGCAAGTGCAGGAGCGTGCGGCAAACCAGACTCCCCACCCACCCTTTCCTTCAGCCACTGTCTGTCCCACCTGCGACAGAGACGGTAATTCACGTTTTGGAATGTACAGTCGCCTAAGGACTCATTTTTAGAGTGGAAGCAAGTCTTGCTCGATTCTGAGGGACTGCCTATGATGATGATGAACTTATGTATTGGCAGGCTCTTTAAACATCTTCGATGCAAGGCAGTAGATATTGTGTAAAAGCAGTCACGATACCTGCCATCACATGGGCTGAACATCCCCAGCTGACAATATAAATTTTTATTCTGCATAGCAACTGGATTCAAGCATATTCTGGCCTTGGCTGAGCCTGTGAGCAACCAGACGGATCCCAAGTGTAAAGGAGATAAGCTATGAGGAAAGGTTAGCACAGCTCTACTGTAAAGAGAGGTATCAGTGACGTGCACAGAGTATTAAAACACGATAAAGATGACGTGCACCCAGGATATTATTTCAAATTGAGTAGGCCCAAAAGGATATGCAATTAAATTTATAGTAGCCAGAAACAGTTTTAAAACAGATTTCTCTGTTCAGAAGGGTGATAAAACCTTGGAATATTCTGGCAAGCAAGGTAGCAAAAGAAAATACGTTCAAAATGTTTGTCGTTGAAGCTGAATGAGATCACGGGTGAGCTGGAGTATGAGACAGATGAACCTGGTCTGTCCCAAAGTCGCTATAATAAAACTAAGCTCAGAGAGGAGGAATGAAGTCGGAGGTTGAGTGCAATCATTTCCTCGCTTTCACAAAAAGGGTCTTCAACTAACTTTATTTTACCCAGGAAGCTCGACACCATCCAGGACAAAGCAGCCCACTTGATCAGCACCCCATCCGCCACCTTCAACATTCACTCCCTCCACCACCGGCGCCCCCTGGCTTCAGTGTGTACCATCTACAAGATGCATTGCAGCAACTCGCCAAGGCTTCTTCGGCAGCACCTCCCAAACCCACGAAGGACAAGGGCAGCAGGCGCATGGGAACACCACCACCTCCACGTTCCTCTCCCAGTCACACACCATCCTGACTTGGAAATATATCGGCCGTTCCTTCATCGTCGCCGGGTCAAAATCCCGGAACTCCCTCCCTAACAGCACTGTGGGAGCACCTTCACCGCACGGGACTGCAGCGGTTCAAGAAGGCGGCTCACCACCACCTTCTCAAGGGACAATTAGGGATGGGCAATAAATGCCGGCCTTGCCAGCGACGCCCACATCCCAGGGATGAATAAATAAAAATAAACTTGAAATGACTTGGTACAAATCTGTTTTAATTACAAAAATTTTAATCGAATAAAACTTATAAGCGAATTGAATTTGCATTTAATGTTGAAAATTTCACCTCAGTGTCTTCGCTCATCCGAAGCCAATTTTCTTCAGCTTTCCTTATAACTTGGATTCCTAGTATTTAGAATTACCTCTGTACCCTCTCAAGGAAAGTAATGTCCTTCCAGCGTTTAGACGATCGTTATCGTGCTTAGGGTGGCCACCCTAAGTGTGCAAGTGCACTTCCGCTGGGTGGATGGGACCGCTCAGTTATTTTTCAACATCATAGAAACATAGAAACATAGAAAATAGGTGCCGGAGTAGGCTATTCGGCCCCTCAAGCCTGCACCACCATTCAATAAGATCATGGCTGATCATTCACCTCAGTACCCCATTCCTGCTTTCTCTCCATTCCCCTTGATCCCTTTAGCCGTAAGGGCCATATCTAACTCCCTCTTGAATATATCTAACGAACTGGCCTCAACAACTTTCTGCAGTAGAGAATTCCACAGGTTAACAACTCTCTGATTAAAGAAGTTTCTCCTCATCTAAGTCCTAGATGGCTTACCCCTTATCCTTAGACTGTGACCTCTGGTTCTGGACTTCCCCAACTTCGGGAGCATTCTTCCTGCCTCTAAACTGTCCAATCCCATCAGAATTTTATGCGTTTCTATGAGATCCCCTCTCATTCTTCTAAACTCCAGTGAATTCAGGCCCAGTCGATCCAGTCTCACCTCATATATCAGCCCTGCCATCCCGGGAATCTGTCTGGTCAACCTTCGCTGCACTCCCTCAATAGCATCCATTCATTTTAATAATTATGCAGTGTTTCCAGAATGGAACAGAGGAACAGGAGGAGGCCATTCAGCCCCTCAAGCCTGTCTGACCATTCAATGAGATCGTGACTGATCTGTATCTTAACACCTTCCAGCTGCCTTACCTCCATAGAACCATAGAAATCTACAGCATGGAAGGAGGCCATTCGGCCCATCGTGTCCACGCCGGCCAACAAATTGCTACCCAGCCTAATCCCATTTTCCAGCTCGAGGTCCGTAACCCTGTAGGTTACGGCGTTTCAAGTGCACATCCAAGTACTTTTTAAATGTGGTAAGGGTTACTGCCTCTACCACCCTTTCAGGCAGTGAGTTCCAGACCCTCACCGCCCTCTGTGTGAAAAAAGTTCAAATCCCCTCTATACCTCCTACCAATTACTTTAAATCTATGCCCCCTGGTTGTTGACCCCTCTGCTAAGAGAATCAGGTCCTTCCTATCCACTAGGTCCCTATCCTATCTGGGCCCCTCATAATTTTATACACCTCAATCAGGTCTCCCCTCAGCCTCTTCTGTTCCAAAGAAAACAATCCCAGCCTATCCAATCTTTCCTCATAGCTAAACTTCTCCAGTCCAGACAACAGCCTCGTAAATCCCCTCTGTACCCTCTCCCGTGCAATCACATCTTTCCTGTAATGTGGTGACCAGAACTGCACGCAGTACTCTAGCTGTGGCCTATCTAGTGTTTTCTACAGTTCAAGCATAACCTCCCTGCTCTTATAGTCTATGCCTCGGCTAATAAAGGCAAGTATTCCGTATGCCTTCTTAACCACCTTATCTACCTGGCCTGCTATCTTCAGGGATCTGTGGACATGCACTCCAAGGTCCCTCTGTTTCTCTACACTTCTCAGTGTCCTACCATTTCTTGTATAACCCTTTGCCTTGTTACCCCTCCTCAAATGCATTGCCTCACGCTTCTCCGGATTGAATTCCATATTCCATAATACCCTTGTTGTAAGAGATGAAGTAAAGGAAAATTGGCATTTTATTAATTTAAAGGGACAGCCTCCTCCAGAGCGAGAGCTGTCTGGGTTTGAAGTTCTGGACAAACACACTGTGTTCATTCTCTAATGTCCCGCAGTGTAATTTCTGGACCAGCAAGAATACAACAACAACTTGCATTTATATAAGCGCCTTTAATGGAGTAAACCATTCCAAGCCATCACAGGATCACTACCAAACAAAAAATTTGACACCGAGCCAAAAATCTGTTGACCTCAGATTTTAATTCATTCATTGAGCTCTGATCTACTTTTAGCGGAAGAGAGTTCCACACTGCTACCTTTGTGTGACAAAGTGTTCCCTAACTTCTCTCCTGGATGACCTGGCTCTGATTTTAACCTTGTCCTCGACTCCTCCACCGGTGGGCAAAAGTTTACCTGTATCTACCCTATCCCTTTCAAAATCCTAAAAAACCTCAATCAAACCACTCCATAGCCTTCTATATTCCGGGGAATGCAAGCAAGGTTTACATAATCTCCACTCCTAATCATCATCATAAGCGGTCCCTCGAAACGAGGATGACTTGCTTCCACGCCGAAAAGGGATGAGTTTACAGGTGTTTCAATGAAGGGCCTGATATTCTGGATCCCGAACTGCATCCTGAAGGGTGGAAGATGCCTGTGCGTGGATTTTTTTAATGTGTGATGGCTGTTGCACACCAGCCACCACACGGGCTCGACAGAGCCAGGTCTTGGTCCAGTAGCAAGGGTTAACCAAGACGACTGGAGACCTGCTCTGCTGCACGGACCTAGTGCGCGCACATATCGCAGTGTGGGCTGGGCCCGAGCTGCCCCTGGGCCCTCGCCTCTCCTGCGCCTCGAACTCTCACCTCTCCTGGGCCCCAATCACATCCCTCTACGAACTATCGCCGTTCCTTCGCCCCGACCTCGCCGCTCCTGCTGTACCTGCCCGCACTGCAGTCAGCCATCGCCCTCCTGCAGCCACTGCACATTGCTTCCTCTAATGGCCTCGGCCTGCTGATGGTCTTGCAGGCCGGGAACGCACCGAATTCCTGGCCGGGCCACCGCACTCTGCTCCCTCCAATGTAACCCTCGGAGCCCTAGTAACATTCAGGTGAATCTGCTCTGCGCTCCTTCCAAGGCCAATATATCCTTTCTATGGTGTGGTGACCAGAACTGTACACTGTACACCTCCATTCAGTCCGCAAGTGTGATCCTGAGCTGTCACTTTAATTCTCCGCTCCACTCCCACTCTGACCTCTCTGTCCTCGGCCTCCTGCACTGTTC